>NC_085004.1:1285420-1472920 GCF_963854185.1 Sardina pilchardus
TCAGAAAGCCCTCCACACACACACACACACACACACAGCAGGTCAGTAAGCCCTCCACACACACACTTGAATTCCACAGCATTCTCCCTTGCACACCACATATATGCACTTAGATCTATTAGTTAGAGACAGTATGGTTAGCTGATCAACCACTGCAGAGCTTGCCCTGGTATACGCTGTACTGTATCTGGCCTGGGAAAATCCTGACCAAAATACAGCACATTTCGAATCTACTCTGCAAGTTCATCTGGCCAAGAGCCCATTCAAGCCCATTTCCAAATGTTCCCAACTGAGGCACCAATCACAAGCGCAGAGGCACCAATCACAAGCGCTGAGGCACCAATCACAAGCGCAGAGGCACCAATCACGAGCGCTGAGGCACCAATTACCAGCGCAGAGGCACCAATCACCAGCGCTGAGGCGGGCTTTACGCGATGACAGTAGAGCACCCTGTTGGGGCTTTACGCGATGACAGCAGAGCACCCTGTTGGGTCTTTAAAGAATATCAATGATGGCTGCTGCCAATGAATGTGTGTTTGAAGCTGCTATCACGTTGGTTTTAGACACAGGGAGTTAGAGGAAAGTTCCCCATAACTGCTTCCTTATGTTGGACTGTGTGTTTGAAGCTGCTATCACGTTGGGTTTAGACACAGGGAGTTAGAGGAAAGTTCCCCATAACTGCTTCCTTATGTTGGACTGTGTGTTTGAAGCTGCTATCACGTTGGTTTTAGACACAGGGAGTTAGAGGAAAGTTCCCCATAACTGCTTCCTTATGTTGGACTGTGTGTTTGAAGCTGCTATCACGTTGGTTTTAGACACAGGGAGTTAGAGGAAAGTTCCCCATAACTGCTTCCTTATGTTGGACTGTGTGTTTGAAGCTGCTATCACGTTGCTTTTAGACACAGGGAGTTAGAGGAAAGTTCCCCATAACTGCTTCCTTATGTTGGACTGTGTGTTTGAAGCTGCTATCACGTTGCTTTTAGACACAGGGAGTTAGAGGAAAGTTCCCCATAACTGCTTCCTTATGTTGGACTGTGTGTTTGAAGCTGCTATCACGTTGGTTTGAGACACAGGGAGTTAGAGGAAAGTTCCCCATAACTGCTTCCTTATGTTGGACTGTGTGTTTGAAGCTGCTATCACGTTGGGTTTAGACACAGGGAGTTAGAGGAAAGTTCCCCATAACTGCTTCCTTATGTTGGACTGTGTGTTTGAAGCTGCTATCACGTTGGTTTTAGACACAGGGAGTTAGAGGAAAGTTCCCCATAACTGCTTCCTTATGTTGGACTGTGTGTTTGAAGCTGCTATCACGTTGGTTTTAGACACAGGGAGTTAGAGGAAAGTTCCCCATAACTGCTTCCTTATGTTGGACTGTGTGTTTGAAGCTGCTATCACGTTGGTTTTAGACACAGGGAGTTAGAGGAAAGTTCCCCATAACTGCTTCCTTATGTTGGACTGTGTGTTTGAAGCTGCTATCACGTTGGTTTTAGACACAGGGAGTTAGAGGAAAGTTCCCCATAACTGCTTCCTTATGTTGGACTGTGTGTTTGAAGCTGCTATCACGTTGGTTTTAGACACAGGGAGTTAGAGGAAAGTTCCCCATAACTGCTTCCTTATGTTGGACTGTGTGTTTGAAGCTGCTATCACGTTGGTTTTAGACACAGGGAGTTAGAGGAAAGTTCCCCATAACTGCTTCCTTATGTTGGACTGTGTGTTTGAAGCTGCTATCACGTTGGTTTGAGACACAGGGAGTTAGAGGAAAGTTCCCCATAACTGCTTCCTTATGTTGGACTGTGTGTTTGAAGCTGCTATCACGTTGGTTTTAGACACAGGGAGTTAGAGGAAAGTTCCCCATAACTGCTTCCTTATGTTGGACTGTGTGTTTGAAGCTGCTATCACGTTGGTTTTAGACACAGGGAGTTAGAGGAAAGTTCCCCATAACTGCTTCCTTATGTTGGACTGTGTGTTTGAAGCTGCTATCACGTTGGTTTTAGACACAGGGAGTTAGAGGAAAGTTCCCCATAACTGCTTCCTTATGTTGGACTGTGTGTTTGAAGCTGCTATCACGTTGGGTTTAGACACAGGGAGTTAGAGGAAAGTTCCCCATAACTGCTTCCTTATGTTGGACTGTGTGTTTGAAGCTGCTATCACGTTGGTTTTAGACACAGGGAGTTAGAGGAAAGTTCCCCATAACTGCTTCCTTATGTTGGACTGTGTGTTTGAAGCTGCTATCACGTTGGTTTTAGACACAGGGAGTTAGAGGAAAGTTCCCCATAACTGCTTCCTTATGTTGGACTGTGTGTTTGAAGCTGCTATCACGTTGGTTTTAGACACAGGGAGTTAGAGGAAAGTTCCCCATAACTGCTTCCTTATGTTGGACTGTGTGTTTGAAGCTGCTATCACGTTGGGTTTAGACACAGGGAGTTAGAGGAAAGTTCCCCATAACTGCTTCCTTATGTTGGACTGTGTGTTTGAAGCTGCTATCACGTTGGTTTTAGACACAGGGAGTTAGAGGAAAGTTCCCCATAACTGCTTCCTTATGTTGGACTGTGTGTTTGAAGCTGCTATCACGTTGGTTTTAGACACAGGGAGTTAGAGGAAAGTTCCCCATAACTGTTTCCTTATGTTGGACTGTGTGTTTGAAGCTGCTATCACGTTGGTTTTAGACACAGGGAGTTAGAGGAAAGTTCCCCATAACTGCTTCCTTATGTTGGACTGTGTGTTTGAAGCTGCTATCACGTTGGTTTTAGACACAGGGAGTTAGAGGAAAGTTCCCCATAACTGCTTCCTTATGTTGGACTGTGTGTTTGAAGCTGCTATCACGTTGCTTTTAGACACAGGGAGTTAGAGGAAAGTTCCCCATAACTGCTTCCTTATGTTGGACTGTGTGTTTGAAGCTGCTATCACGTTGGTTTGAGACACAGGGAGTTAGAGGAAAGTTCCCCATAACTGCTTCCTTATGTTGGACTGTGTGTTTGAAGCTGCTATCACGTTGGGTTTAGACACAGGGAGTTAGAGGAAAGTTCCCCATAACTGCTTCCTTATGTTGGACTGTGTGTTTGAAGCTGCTATCACGTTGGTTTTAGACACAGGGAGTTAGAGGAAAGTTCCCCATAACTGCTTCCTTATGTTGGACTGTGTGTTTGAAGCTGCTATCACGTTGGTTTTAGACACAGGGAGTTAGAGGAAAGTTCCCCATAACTGCTTCCTTATGTTGGACTGTGTGTTTGAAGCTGCTATCACGTTGGTTTTAGACACAGGGAGTTAGAGGAAAGTTCCCCATAACTGCTTCCTTATGTTGGACTGTGTGTTTGAAGCTGCTATCACGTTGGTTTTAGACACAGGGAGTTAGAGGAAAGTTCCCCATAACTGCTTCCTTATGTTGGACTGTGTGTTTGAAGCTGCTATCACGTTGGTTTTAGACACAGGGAGTTAGAGGAAAGTTCCCCATAACTGCTTCCTTATGTTGGACTGTGTGTTTGAAGCTGCTATCACGTTGGTTTTAGACACAGGGAGTTAGAGGAAAGTTCCCCATAACTGCTTCCTTATGTTGGACTGTGTGTTTGAAGCTGCTATCACGTTGCTTTTAGACACAGGGAGTTAGAGGAAAGTTCCCCATAACTGCTTCCTTATGTTGGACTGTGTGTTTGAAGCTGCTATCACGTTGGTTTTAGACACAGGGAGTTAGAGGAAAGTTCCCCATAACTGCTTCCTTATGTTGGACTGTGTGTTTGAAGCTGCTATCACGTTGGTTTTAGACACAGGGAGTTAGAGGAAAGTTCCCCATAACTGCTTCCTTATGTTGGACTGTGTGTTTGAAGCTGCTATCACGTTGCTTTTAGACACAGGGAGTTAGAGGAAAGTTCCCCATAACTGCTTCCTTATGTTGGACTGTGTGTTTGAAGCTGCTATCACGTTGGTTTTAGACACAGGGAGTTAGAGGAAAGTTCCCCATAACTGCTTCCTTATGTTGGACTGTGTGTTTGAAGCTGCTATCACGTTGGTTTTAGACACAGGGAGTTAGAGGAAAGTTCCCCATAACTGCTTCCTTATGTTGGACTGTGTGTTTGAAGCTGCTATCACGTTGGTTTTAGACACAGGGAGTTAGAGGAAAGTTCCCCATAACTGCTTCCTTATGTTGGACTGTGTGTTTGAAGCTGCTATCACGTTGGTTTTAGACACAGGGAGTTAGAGGAAAGTTCCCCATAACTGCTTCCTTATGTTGGACTGTGTGTTTGAAGCTGCTATCACGTTGGTTTTAGACACAGGGAGTTAGAGGAAAGTTCCCCATAACTGCTTCCTTATGTTGGACTGTGTGTTTGAAGCTGCTATCACGTTGGTTTTAGACACAGGGAGTTAGAGGAAAGTTCCCCATATCTGCTTCCTTATGTTGGACTGTGTGTTTGAAGCTGCTATCACGTTGGTTTTAGACACAGGGAGTTAGAGGAAAGTTCCCCATAACTGCTTCCTTATGTTGGACTGTGTGTTTGAAGCTGCTATCACGTTGGTTTTAGACACAGGGAGTTAGAGGAAAGTTCCCCATAACTGCTTCCTTATGTTGGACTGTGTATTTGAAGCTGCTATCACGTTGGTTTTAGACACAGGGAGTTAGAGGAAAGTTCCCCATAACTGCTTCCTTATGTTGGACTGTGTGTTTGAAGCTGCTATCACGTTGCTTTTAGACACAGGGAGTTAGAGGAAAGTTCCCCATAACTGCTTCCTTATGTTGGACTGTGCGACAATATACAACAATTGAAGGGATAGCTACAGTATGTGATATCTGCAGTGGCAGGACAATATCCAACAATTGAAGGGATACCTACAGTATGTGATATCTGCAGTGGCAGGACAATATCCAACAATTGAAGGGATACCTACAGTATGTGATATCTGCAGTGGCAGGACAATATACAACAATTGAAGGGATACCTACAGTATGTGATATCTGCAGTGGCAGGACAATATACAACAATTGAAGGGATACCTACAGTATGTGATATCTGCAGTGGCAGGACAATATACAACAATTGAAGGGATAGCTACAGTATGTGACATCTGCAGTGGCAGGACAATAATGGGATACCTCTGTGATACCTGCAGTGCAGGACACTGAACACTAGAGGGCTTCAATGACAAGTGCTCCTATTTGCTGCTGTTGCCATAGTTCTCTGGGCATGTTGTCCACTTTTTGAATAGTCCAGTTAGTTCAAATAGTTAGCAGTAAATCCAGGCTTGTTTATGTTCTTTTCTTCAATATAGTAGCATACAGTATATCTTCAACACAGTATAGCATACTATATCCATTGGCAAGATAATTTACTAGTGTTCATGTTCAATTGTTTGAGGTTCAAATTTCAATTGTTTGCGGTTCAAATTTCAATTGTAGTTCAAATTTTAAATCATTTTATGAGCTCATTTTAGTTGGAACTCAGTGAGTTCCTTTCTCCCTCTCTCTGGTTTGGGGACTGTTTCAATAATGAGTGTTAAACCTCTCTATCTCTCTCCCTCTCTCTGTCTACTTCTCTCATTCCCTCCCCCTCTCTCTCTCTCTCTCTCTCTCTCCCTCTTCCTCTCTATATCCCCCCAGAGGAGGCGCCTGAGTTAGAATATGTGGAGGTGTGGGCTTATAAGCGTCGACCTCCAGCTCACACACACACACCAGCAGAGGCGATGGAGGTGGTGGAGGAAGTGGAGACGGTAAAGAAGGGAGCTCACACACACACACCAGCGCTGGAGGAGGTGGAGGCAGTACAGCACAGAGTACACACACACACACCAGCAGAGACGGTGGAGTACGGGGAGGTGCGGGTGGAGCAGAGTTAGAGATGTAGTTCAGTGTTCGTATGTGATTCTCGCCATAATTAAGCAGCTTTATTGAGATTGGTGTTTTGGAGCCCCCTTTGGAGAAACGGTGTACTGCAGCTCTGCTACGTTTGTCCTTGTGTTGTTGCCGTACCTGATCAGAAACGTTATGCTTTGTATTGGGTAGGTTGACTGTATAAAGCACTCCCACTATGTGTTAATTTTGTAACTGTGAAATGTTTGTTAAGTCGAAAACTTTGACATATCTGTGTTATATTACCTTACATGTATTGTTGTATTGTAAGATTTGAGTGCAATTCTAGCAACTTAAAGAAAGTTAATAACTGTTTTCATTACAACCACATGTTCATACACACTCGCACTCCGTCTCAATTGTTTTTTTTCTGCCACCCAAATTTCTGCCAAGGATTCCCTGGAACTGAGAGACCGGGGTGCACAAAACTTGGTGGGTTTGTAGCAACTGTGACTCAGAGGGGAGGGAGAGGGAATACACCGCTCTACAGTATCTTGAAAGTAATTGCAGTACTAGTTTTAGCAAAAATTCTACATATGGTTCCTTTAATACCTTCTTCTTGTTTGATAAAATTGTTACATATCAGCTCATTTTAACATATTGTAACGATCACACCTGCAGACAGAGATCACTTTCAACCTGAATAACCATTTTCTGGAATTAGAAGAACAACACATGCACACCTGATAGAGGGTAGCATAACTCCTGGTTAGTTTCAGCCGCTCATGTAACACACAATAAGGGTTCACCACACACATCACAATGGGGATAAACACAGAAGGTGCCACCTAAGAGACAAGCACACTGTACAATACACAACATGGTAAACGCAAATACAGCTACAATAACCAACATTACACATCATAGCACTCACTAGCATTGCATTATGGGAGACACTCATACAACCTTACACATTTAGGCTACTGCCACCGACGCTACACTATCACTGATGTGAGCATACAATAGGCTTAACATTTGTTTGAATTCAGATTTGGGTGTAAATGTAAAAAAAGTAATTGTACTTAGGTGGACGTGTGTTGTTATTAAAGCTTTGCTTGCAATAAACTATGGCCTTGTGAAAATATGACTGTTTTAAATCTTTCCTCGCTCATGTTCAACATATTGGAAAAAGGCATCTGACAAATCCTATGCACACTGTCATGCTTATCAAAACTACACAGCTAGCTCACTTCTATCCGTTATGACTCAGGCACAGAGCTAATTCTCTTCACTAGTTCTCCTGCTGATATGATTGCAACAGAGTTGATAAGATTCTGTTTGGCTTAGTAACAGGCCCTTGGGGAGTGTAGCAGAGATCGCAAGGGAGCTCACTGGTTAAAAAAGAAAACAATCAAACATGTCACTTACCCTACAAGTGGACAGACATGTCTGACAGCTCTTTGCATCCACAAAAATAAATAGGCAAGACAGTTTTGTTTCACTTGACCTTGGTCATGTAAGAGAGAGAGAGGACCAGTGTAGTGTCACAATTCTATTTACACTATGAGTGGATGTCTGTGTGCTTTTGTGTGAGTTGCGTAATGTACTGTACACTGGAGAGATGGTCACATGGCCGAGGTCCTAGTTTCAAATATACTGTACACTGAAGAGATGGTCACATGGCCGAGGTCCTAGTCTCAAATATAGTGTACACTGGAGAGATGGTCACATGGCTGAGGTCCTAGTCTCAAATATACTGTACACTGGAGAGATGGTCACATGGCCGAGGTCCTAGTTTCAAATATACTGTACACTGGAGAGATGGTCACATGGCCGAGGTCCTAGTTTCAAATATACTGTACACTGGAGAGATGGTCACATGGCCGAGGTCCTAGTTTCAAATATACTGTACACTGGAGAGATGGTCACATGGCCGAGGTCCTAGTTTCAAATATACTGTACACTGAAGAGATGGTCACATGGCCGAGGTCCTAGTTTCAAATATACTGTACACTGGAGAGATGGTCACATGGCCGAGGTCATTAGCAGTATGTGAAAAGTCACGCACTGTAAGCTGCCCTGCAGCAAAAGCCAGGAAGTTGTGGTTAGAAATGCTGCACGCACCCCCATCTCGGTAACCACAGCTCTAGTTTTAAAATAAGGAATTTCACAAAATATTTTTAATAACATGTTCTAGTGAAAATCTAAATCTGAAGGATTTTTTTAGGAACAGGTTTTTGTTTAAATATACGTCAAATTCAGGGAACGAAATCTGTTATTTGTTATCTTGTGGATAAATGTGTCCTCAGTCAAAAACAACCAATGTGATCTGTATGATAAAGGCACACCTATTCATATCAACTCCCAGCTGACTGCATTAAATGTGACATCCTGATCAAATTTGACAAAATCACTTGTAAAACCCTACCATTAAATTAGAGTTGAAAACTTCTGTCTGGACTGGAGACATAAGTAACAATGTGAAATATGGTTTGGACAGGAGATACATCTATGTATTCAATGAGTGATTATAAACAAAGTCTTTTGTCAAAGTCTCTCATCTTAAACAACCAAGCAAACAGGTATTAGTACAGTAGGTGACAAATGTCACAAGTGTCTTTAGGATGGGGCCATTAGATCTGTGGACTCTGCTGTGAATGCTGATAAGACCTACACCAGTGATACAAATGAAATTAATAGTTCACATATTGGTATAGACTAGAGAGCATATTTTATACTACAATCAAAGATAATACACATCATACAACAAACAATGATCAGTGTCACAGTGAACAGTGACTCAAACGGCCTACTCGTTAATGTTCAGGCTACAAGACAGTGACTCAAACGGCCTACTCGCTAATGTTCAGGCTACAAGACAGTGACTCAAACGGCCTACTCGCTAATGTTCAGGCTACAAGACAGTGACTCAAACGGCCTACTCGCTAATGTTCAGGCTACAAGACAGTGACTCAAACGGCCTACTCGCTAATGTTCAGGCTACAAGACAGTGACTCAAACGGCCTACTCGCTAATGTTCAGGCTACAAGACAGTGACTCAAACGGCCTACTCACTAATGTTCAGGCTACAAGACAGTGACTCAAACGGCCTACTCGCTAATGTTCAGGCTACAAGACAGTGACTCAAACGGCCTACTCGCTAATGTTCAGGCTACAAGACAGTGACTCAAACGGCCTACTCGCTAATGTTCAGGCTACAAGACAGTGACTCAAACGGCCTACTCGCTAATGTTCAGGCTACAAGACAGTGACTCAAACGGCCTACTCGCTAATGTTCAGGCTACAAGAGAGGACAAACTACTGGTGTGACCTGCCAAAAGGTCTAGTATGGTCAGAACAGGAAACAGTGGTGGGAAGCACTTTGCATACTGTACCTCTCAGTGAGTGTCATCCATTTTGTGCAAGTCTTTGAGCAAGCATCACAGAGAGAGAGAGAGAGAGAGAAAGAGAGAGAGAGAGAGAGAGAGAAAGAAAGGGAGAGAGAGAGAGAATGTACCAAATGACCATGATATTCTTTTGGTTCCTTGTTCTTATTTTCCAACCAGTATGTTCAGGTACGTTTTATTTCACTTGTTTTCTATCCAGAGTAAACAACATTTAATGATGTATTTCTTGACAATTTATTGAATCTTTGGGGTAATAACAATGAATACAGTATGCCACTGAAACTATAGAGATGAACAAGCTCCATTTGAATCGTATTACAGTGATCCCTCGTTTATCGTGGGGGTTACGTTCCAAAAATAACCCACGATAAGTGAAATCCGTGAAGCAGCTTTATTTTTTTTACAATTATTATAGATATTTTAATGCTGTAATACCCCTCACTACAAACTTTATACACTTTTCTCAGACAGGTATTAACATTTGCAAAATTAAATAAATTAAACACATGCAAAATTAAATAAATAAATAAAAATAAAAAACGAAATAAAAAAAATCTGTGAGACCGCGAAAAGTGGACCACGATATAGTGGGGATAACTGTATTCATATGTGTGCCTTTGTATTTACATAATGTAAACAAAGTCATTGTCAATGTACAATGTCATTTGTCATGTACAACACATACAAAATACATTTTACTCTCTTACTGTTCACATAATAGATGAATAGCCTTTTTTGAAATTTAAAAAAAATGGTATAAAATCAAAAAGTGGGCTTTTGGAAAAAATAAGCTTTGTGCTACAGTATGTGTGGGGTGGTTAACTAAGTTCACTAGATGTGTTTTGACATGGGTAGGTTAAGTCACATAATAAATTCGGGTCAGCCCAATGTTCCCACGGCCCTATGTTCCCACATTTCTACGATTTTTTTTTCTTTACTGAAAATTGTGGAAAATTAGGCCCTATGTTCCCACAACCATATGTTGCCACAACCCTATATTCCCACAGTCCTATGTTCTCTCAAGATGTTTCTAATTTCAAAGATAGGGTTAGGGTTGGAACATAGGCACGCTCCCAATAGATTTATAGCCTTTTTTAACATTAAAATGGTATAAAATCAAAAGGTGAGTTTAGGGGAAAAGGAAACTTTGTGCTATGTGTGGGGCAGTTAGCTGGGTTCATCAGGTGCATTATGACATGGGTTAGTCAAAAGGTCAAATGCACCTGATGAACCCAGCTAACTGGCCCACACATAGCACACAGCTTCCTTTTTCCCAAAAAAACAGCACTTAAGTTGAAGCTGCCACTGCTGGCTAGTGCTTAGACACTGAATGTCACTACTGTGTCATTATGGCATGAGTAGTCAAGTGAACAGCTGCATTTACTCTACGTTAAGTAAAATCAGTAAAAGTTTCATAATGTAATTCTAATACAGGAACAGCCAATTAGCATGTTACATTTTACACACCTGCCTGGACCCCATATGAACTTCAGTCACATCCTATTCTTAATCCGTAGGGTGTGATCATGCTGAAGGTTTCAAGTGATGAGAATGAATGTCCTCTCTTCATGCAGGTCTGGACTCAATGTGTGATGCTACTCAGGATGCTACATGTTATGGGGCTCTGGGAGGACCTGTGTACCTGCAGCTGATGGGAGACACCAGAGGACGTGAACTGCGCCTCTATTATGACGGTGCACATGTTTTTACATTTATAAGATCCAAGTCAATGTTCTCTAATGAGTTCAACACCACATCAGTCCTCCAGAGGTGGCAGTTTGTTGCTGATAATGGGACCGTGATTATCAACCCTGTAAAGAGGAGAGATGCAGGAACATACAGAGTGTGGGTCTGTGAAACCTTTGAGGGATTTGTGCAAGAACACACAGTACGGCTGACCATAGAAGGTAAATCACTTCATCTCTCCTCTGATGTGATATCAGATGTAACATCTCCTGCACTGTAACACAGAGGGGTTTAGTGAGGATCTCAAAGGGGTCTATAAGGACACAGTGCAGTGGATGATTAAAAGTAAATATCCTCATCTGCTCTGTTAGACATTAGTAAGTTCAGTAATCAGACTCTAATGGCTGTAAGTAAACTCAGAGAGTGTGAGCTGTCTTCCCCCACCAAGCCTCATGTGTGAAACATACAGATACACGATATGAACTCAGTAGTTTCAGTCTCAGTTTGAGCTACTCCGAGATGATCCTGATTTGATCTCTTCTTTACATCTCTCAGTACATTGATGTTCATTTCATTTCAACCCGTTCACGATACACATCAACTCTCTTAACACGAGTCTCTCACTCTCAAACGAGAGTTGATCAAAAAATGAGAATCAGTGTCTATTCTGTGTTGAAACATTAAAGAGGCAATGAGTTGCTGTTGTGTCTGTTGTGCTGAGATGTAGGGTTATGGTTGGAGAGAAGGTGGAGAGGGACACTCCTGCTCTCATAACATGTGGTAGCTTGATCCACCATGGAGGGGCCAGGGATGGAGACAGTCCAGACTGTGATCTCTGTGTGACTTGTGATCTCAGCCAGACGGTGATGTGGGTTAAAGGAGCACTTCACCGTTATTCCCCTTATTAAGACGAGTTGATACATACCTCTCACGTTTCAATGCGTGCACTCACTGGCTCTGGCGCGTGGCACAGTAATATCCTCACTCTTACACTTTCAGTTTCACTTCGGAGTGAGGATATTACTGCGCAGAGTCTAAGTGCTCCCAATATTATTCCGCCACACAATATAGTTATCCCTTTTACCTGCTTAGAAATGCACCACATTTTATTTTGTCTCACCATACTTGGACGTGTGACTACTCGTGTAACTGTATTTTAATAGGGAAAACATGGAGGTGTTTGGTCATTTCTAACTTCATCTCTGTTTGGATCCTAATGAATGCATTGGGCTAGCTAAGTGCTATCAAAGTTGGGCCACGCGCCAGAGCCAGTGAGAGAAAACGTGAGAGGTATGTATCAACTCGTCTTAATTAAGCGAATAACATAGTTTAATTTGACTAAACAGTGAAGTGTTCCTTTAAGGGAGCAGTCTGGGGCAGGAACCCTGGTCTCTGGTGGACACCCTGAAGAAACATGGCCATGTGCAGAACTACATTCTGATCATCACTGTGGTTCCTCCCCTCCTCCAGCTCCCGTGTCTGATGTGGACTTGTCAATCACCTGCTCAGCCAATGGGGAGAGGAACATCAGGTGCTCCTCCAATGGGGACAGTCTTCAGTACAGCTGGTCTCTGGATGGGAGGCTTCTGGGTGAAGCTGATGCTGATCTCAGTTCAGATGACCAGACGCTCCTGCTGAGGGGGAACGTGACGGGACAACTCACCTGCAGCGTCAGCAACCACGTCAGCAGCACACACACCACCAGACTGATGGAGCTCTGCTCGGGTCAGTGACTTCACACCTGATTTACAGTAATCATGATTACCTCTGTAATCTGTAATACAGACTGATGGAGCTCTGCTCTGGTCAGTGACTTCACCCCTGAGTGATTTACAGTAATCATGATTACCTCTGTAATCTGTAATACAGACTGATAGAGCTCTGCTCTGGTCAGTGATTTCAAGTGATTTACAGTAAAGATTCTACATAACTATTTATGCTTGAGAGATCAGAGGAGGTTAAATCCAAATCTTTGGCATTACACATGATGCACAATATACACGATGATGACATGATTTGTTCATCTGTTGTCCACTATGTGGTCATATTATGTCTTTATCTATTAAACACATGCAGCATGTGTGTAAGATGTTTACGCCCTCTGCTGGAGGGAGTGTGTCAGTCACATGTGGTGCTACAGGTGCTGTTTCCTTTCAGGTGCCTCCACCACTGTGGATGAACGGGAAAATGGTAAATATCAATTCTTTTGCTCGAGGGGCGGTGGAAAATGAGCTTATTTCCAAAAATGCCTTTTAATGTGCACTACAAGTGCTTAATAACATGTGTGTGTGTGTGTGTGTGTGTGTGTGTGTGTGTGTGTGTGTGTTCCCTCAGAAGCTACAGGTATATTTGTGTCCTGCTTCCTGGTGTTGATCCTGGTGTGTCTGTGTGTTGCTGTGTGGATATTCTACAGCTGGAGGAAGAGGAGAAGTACACACACACCAGGTCAGAAAGCCTGCGAGAAGAAAGGTATATCCAAAACTTGAATTCCACAGCATTCTCCCTTGCACACCACAGATACACATAGATCCTTTAGATCCATATTGCACACCACAGACGCTGTCCGGATTCTCAATACAGGACCTACGCACAAGGCTCTTCAGAAAACAAACACGTTTAATGACTAACAGACTAACAAATTTACCACACTTACGAAGTTACAGACAAGTAGCGCAAACAGGCTGGAACGGGCAGGTAGGAACCGGCAGGAAAGCTCGGGGAGGGCACAAAGACTGGGCAGGGTTGGGCAGGAAAGGGGCAGACTCAGGTAGGGCAACGGCAGACTCAGATGGGACGACAGACTCCGACACGACAAACTCCGACACGACGAGGGCAGGGGAAGAGACAGGAACGAGGAGATTGACCAGGACAGTAACTGTGATGGTGACTGGGATTGTAATGGGGACGGTGACTGGAAAGATAATAGTGGGCACAGGGATGGGACTAAGAACAGATGAGAACACAGACAGTGACTGGGACGACAACACAGGGGAGACAGGAACAGAGACGGGCTCGAGGAGAGGTGGGGCCGGCTAGAATGACTGAGCTGCAGACACAGGAGCGGACTTGGCTGTGGGCACAGGACCAGGCACCTCACTGGAAGGGACAAGTAGGGACTGGAGATTTAGCCAGCTAGGCTAGCCATTCCGGGAACCTTCTGTAGCCAGGGCCTTGAAGAAATAGTCTTGTCCATTAGACAACAAATGGTTGTCCGAGCCTGCTTAGGGAGAACTCCACCTTGCGTAGCTCCTTCAAGCGATGGGAGTCTGCTGGGTCCATCTGCTGGGTCCATGCTTTTGGTTGGTTCATACTGCCAGGATTCTCAGTGTACAGTAGGACCCACCCCTAAGATGTTTGTCTCTCAGCAGACAAACATCCGCACAACCGAGTTTTAGAAAAACATGGACGCCACGTGTTGCGTAAGCACTGGCTGAGTACCAGGCGTGTTTACGTTCTGTTAACGTCACGCTAGCCACGTTTACGAGTACCAGGCGTGTTTACGTTCTGTTAACGTCACGCTAGCCACGTTTACGAGTACCAGGCGTGTTTACGTTCTGTTAAAGGAGAATTCCGGTGTGAAATTGAGCTTAACTGTACCTAAACATGTTAAGGTGTACTCACACGTGTTGTAAGACGCACCTTGGCTCACCCCCAGCATTCCGAACTCCTCCGTTTTCAGCCTAGCTTACAGTAGGCTTGAATCTATTAGATTGGGCATTACGTAGCCTATGCAGCTAAATCACTATTTTTAAACCATTAAAAAGGTTCCGAGAACGAGATACTGAGAACTTTGGAAATGCACAGGAAGTTTATTTTAAAAAGACTGTTTACAAGCAGTGCCTTCATAGAATCTCTCCGCTGGGCGCCATCTTGGAATCAAGTCGCGATAAGCCGACTGACGAGCACGAACGAACAGGAAGGACAGGGGAACATATTGCTAAAGTAATTCCATAGGAAATATATAGTTATACTGTCTACATGAGCATGATGAGTAACAAAGCTCAACATGTTTGCAATATGTCCCCGTCTTTCCTGTTCGTTTGTGCTCGTCAGTCGACTTATCGCGACTTCACCACAAGATGGCGCCCAGTGGAGAGATTCTATGAAGGTACTGCTTGAATAAACAGTCTTTTTTAATAAACTTCCTGTGCACTTCCAACGTTCTAAGTATCTCGTTTTAAATGTCAGGACCCTCAGAAGTCAACCAATGCAGTGTGGAGTTACTTGGAACCTTTTTAATGGTTTAAAAATAGCGATTTAGCTGCATAGGCTACGTAATGCCCAATCTAATAGATTCAAGCCTACTGTAAGCTAGGCTGAAAACGGAGGAGTTCGGAATGCTGGGGGTGAGTGAAAGTGCGTCTTACAACACGTGTGAGTACACCTTAACATGTTTCGGTACAGTTAAGCTCAATTTCACACCGGAATTCTCCTTTAACGTCACGCTAGCCACGTTTACGAGTACCAGGCGTGTTTACGTTCTGTTAACGTCACGCTAGCCACGTTTACGAGTACCAGGCGTGTTTACGTTCTGTTAACGTCACGCTAGCCACGTTTACCTGCGCCAGTTTTGAAAAGTCTCCATTCAATATTGCACTCACTACAAGACCGATTCCCATTCCCATAGACAGTGATACAGACGCAGTAAGGTATTACAGTACTACGAGTGATTGAAATCGTCATTTAAACTAAAGCGGTCCAAACACATGAAACAGTTCAAACTCATAAGTGACACTAGGAGTGTGTTTATGGGATTTTTTTACCATTCTTTCAGAAGCGCATTTGCAAGGTCACACACTGATGTTGGATGAGGCGACTGGCTCTCAGTCTCCACTCTAATTCATCCCAAAGGTGTTCTATCAGGTTGAGGTCAGGACTCTGTCCAGGTCAGTCAAGGTCATCCATGCCTTTATGGACCTTGCTTTGCGCTGGAACAGGAAGGAGCCTTTCCTAAACTGTTCCCACAAAGTTGAGAGCCTGGAATCCAAAATCTGGGAGTTCAGGGATGGCCCCTTTCTCTTCACACATGACGGTGCACCAGTGCACAAGGCATAGTATGTCAGATGCTGATGCCCAAAAGCTGGTACCAGCACAGCTCCCTGAAGTTGCTGGTCCCCAAGTCGTGCACCACAAACGTTGTAGAGGTTATATGTGGAGCTACCCCAATGTGAAGGCAACGTGACTTTCATTGAAAGTGAAACTCCGGCGAAAATGATCAAATAAGCCGTGGACGTATTTTTCGTTGATCAACCACTCCAGAGCTTGCCCCAGTATACACTATAGCCCCAAATCGTTAACTGGGCTACACTGTTTCAACCAGAAACTCAGAATGCTCAAAAAATGGAGTAAACTCATTGCAACATCGAGAGTTTTTATGGGAAATAATGATTTACAGACCACTAGCCACTGCTTGAATCTGGTCTGGTGTCAAATAGCAAACAGTGGATTAGCTAAGGGGGGTGAGCTAAGCACATTCTTAACCAGTAATATTGTTTTAAAAAAGCACCAAACCTCGTCAGTAGCTTGCTCAGGGTCCCTACACATAAAATGAAGCACCAACAACGTATTTGGCAAACCCAGAGTTTATTACAGAAGACTGTTAAGAACTCTTACCAACTGCCCCCCTTCCAGCTCCTCCAACCCCAGCACAAGTAATAGATTAACCAAACGTGACTGTACAACAGATCCTTGTGGAGCTGGTAGGGGACAGCATCAAATCAATTGTTTTTTCTAAATTCAATCCATTTGTAGTTCAAATTTTAAAACATTTTTTTTATGAGCTGATTTTAGTTGGAACTCTAGGAACTGTGACTATCTCTCCCTCTCTCTCTCTCTCTCTCTCTCTCTCTCTCTCTCTCTCCCTCCCTCTCTCTCTCTCTCCTGTCTACCTCTCTTTTCCTCTCTCTCCCTCTTTTGATCTTCCCCTCTCTCCCCAGAGGAGGCATCTGAATTGGAGTATGTGGAGATGTCGGCTTATAAGCTTCGAGCTCCGGATGATACACACACACCAGCGGAGTCGATGGAGGTGGTGGAGGAGGTGACGAATTGAGTGCACACACACACACACACACCGTCCAGCGCTGACACACACACACACACACACACACACACACTGTCCAGCGCTGACACACACACACCAGCAGATACACTGGAGTATGGGCAAGTATGGGTGTAGCAGAGATAGAAATATAGTTCAGTGTTTGTATGTGATTTTCACCGTAACTTAGCAGATTTATTGAGATTGGTGTTTTAGAGCCCCCTTTGGAGAAACCATGTATTGCAGCTCTGCTACGTTTGTCCTTGTGTTGTTGCTGTACCCAATCAGAAGCTTTATGCTTTGCATTGGGTAAGTTGACTGTATAAAGCTCTCCCCACTTTGTTTTACTTTTGTAACTGTAAAAATGTTGGTCGAGTTGAAAACTTTGACATATCACCTGTGTTATATTACTTTACATGTATTGTTAGAATTTGAGTGCAATTCCAGCAACTTAATCAATGTTTTTATTATGACCACGAGTTCATCCACACTGGGTCTTATGTGACTAGCTGTAAACTCCGCTAGCAGCTTTCTATGCATTCTGTGTAGTCTAGTGTGCGTGGAAAGTGCAATTCAGTCTAGACAATGAATGTTTAGATAGTTTAGCATTGTTATATCTCTGTATGATGTACGTTTAGTACTTTGAGATCATTGAGTTGATATAAAGTGCATGATAAACTAGATGCACCCCAAAGCGGTACACAATATGAGCGCTGCTCAGTACTGCACATTCTCTCCAGAAAAATAAATGATGCTTGTCAACTTTCCTGTATCTCCTATTTCAGCAATAAATATGCATATATCTCCTACTCTTGCAGCTCATGTGTTTATAAACTAGATGTACCGTAAAGCGATACACAATATGACCGCCGCTCAGTCCTGCACATTCTCTCCGCAAATATCAATCACGCTTTTGTTTCCATCGCCTACTCCATCCCCTATTGCAACTTTTACAGTATGTATGTAAATGAGTGTGTGCATGTGTACGCTTGCTTTTGTGTATGAGTCCTTCTCTGTCTATGAGTGTGTGCGTGTGTGTGTGTGTCTGCTTGTGTGTGTGTTTTATGTGTCTCTATGTGTATATGTTCACTGTGTTCTCTGCCATCACTGTCACTCCAATATCAGCTCACACACAAACACACACACACACACACACATACGCAGGCACACACACACAATTCTACTGGGGCTACATTCCCACCAAGTTTCATGTGCCCCGGTGCTTTGTTTTTTGCGAGCCATATTTCTGCCAAGGATTCCCCGGAGACTGAGAGACCAGGGTGCACACAACTTGGTGGATTTGTAGCCCCACATGGATAGCATTTTGCCATTGTTTTTCGTTTTGATCTGTCGCCCCCCCAAAGGAGGGTAGGGCAGAAAAGTTTTCGGTGAATATCTTGAGAACCGTAGTGCTCTCAAAGTACAGATAAACGTACCCCATACCCACGGCCCTGTACCGTCTCTCACATCTGACCACAAACCATAATTTGCTGGCCAGTCCGTTTCCACTGTGTCAGCAGCCTGGGGTGTGAGATATAGATGCAGTTCATCACGTTTCCTCTTCAGCCTCTTTACACACACACACACACACACAGCTACTACATACACAGAGTGACAGACACAAACACACTCAGTCATACAGACTAACTCAGTACCTCGGTGATCCTTAGTCAAAGCCCGTTCGAAACCCAGTGAACGGTAGCACTCTTAGAAATACACACACACACACACACACACACACACACACACACACATATAGTCTAGCAACCCTCCGTTGGGAGATTCCCCAAATAAACTTCTCTCGGGCAATCACATCATGTATAGAGTCGGTAGGCAGGCTTAACATGATGAGGACTGACCTACGACCAGAAGTTATGACCGTTAAGCATCCTGCTACTTGAAAACAAGAAGATGATTTGTTGTTGCGCTATTCTATTGAGTGGGAATTTGAAAGACAACTGTTTAGCCCACCAATTGATTGGTTTTATGGTCTGAGTTTCCAGTCTAGTCAGGCTACATAGCAGCTCTCTAAATATTAGATATATCTAGATATTTGCATAGTCCCTCCTACTTTCTATACACACACACACACACACACACACACATACACACACACACACACACACACACACATACACACACACACACACACACACACACACACACACACACGCACACACACACACACACACACCAGGTCAGTCTCCATTCTCCTTCTCTCTCTGGTTTGAGGACTGATCCAATAGATGGGTGTTAAAATCTCCCATAAAATCCCCCCCCCCCCCCAGCAGATGCACATCAGTTGGAGTGTGTGGTGGTGACGGCCTGTAAGCACCAGGCTTCGGCACACACACACACACACACACACACACACACACACACACACATACACACACACACATACACACACACACACCCCAGCGGAGTCGGTGGTGGCAGTGGAGTACGGGGACGTGCAAGGACACACACATACACACCAACCAGCACTGACTCACACACACAAGACAACAGTGTGTGTGCTCACGTGTATGGAATGAAATTACTGAAAAAACGTTTGTATGCCTGTAGATTATAGTTTGTACTCGTAGAAATGTTTTGTACTCGTACAAAAAAAATGTGTACATGAAAAATAATTTTGTATGCCTGTAGATTATAGTTTGTACTCGTAGAAATGGTTTGTACTCGTAAAAAAAAGATTTGTACATGAAAAATAATTTTGTCCTTGTAAAAAAATGTTTTTTGTGTCTGTAACAAAGTTTTGAGCTTGTAATAAAAACCTGTCCTTGTGATAAATATTTTTTTTCTACCAACACAAAATCCTGGTACGAACACAAAACTTTTTTCTACAAGCACAGAATCCTGGTACGAACACAAAACTTTTTTCTACAAGCACGGAATCCTGGTACGAACACAAAACTTTTTTTGGAATTAGCCAATCACCATGCTATCTCAAAATAGCCAGCCAATCACAACACTGCTATCTCAAAGTAGCCAATCACCACAAATCCACCGGCCATACTTTGCCTCCTTGATTTTTCCTCCACTTAACGTGACCTGATTTAGCCAAAGATCTCACGGGAGCTATCTATCAAACTTTGCTTCATCTTCATATCATTTTGGTGGAAACGTGGTGCTAAATTCCCATAAACTTTGTTCAGTGAACTGGTAAAACCGTCCGTTTGTAAGCAAAATCAAAAATCACGATCTTTCAGTTTGTTTACCGTTACCTAGCAACCACAGCATAGTCATTCAAATGTCAGTCATTTCCTTTGCTGCGAAACAACGATTAAAACTAGACAATGACAGGTGCACAAACTCTTATTTGCCGCGAGGTAAAGGCAACAAAGAAAAGAGAGTCATTTGCACATACTTTCACAATATTTTATTTTGGCATGCAAAAAAAAACTGTACTGAGATTTGAACTTGTGATCTCAGATTTCAATCCCGTTCACTTCTCCACTACACTACTCGTCATTTCCACGTGAAACAAAGGAAATGACTGAGATTTGAATGACTATGCTGTGGTTGCTAGGTAATGGTAAACAAACTGAAAGATCGTGATTTTTGATTTTGCTTACAAACGAACGGTTTTACCAGTTCACTGAACAAAGTTTATGTGAATTTAGCACCACGTTTCCACCAAAATGATATGAAGATGAAGCAAAGTTTGATAGATAGTTCCCGTGAGATCTTTGGCTAAATCAGGTCACGTTAAGTGGAGGAAAAATCAAGGAGGCAAAGTAATTGGCCGGTGGATTTGTGGTGATTGGCTACTTTGAGATAGCAGTGTTGTGATTGGCTGGCTACTTTGAGATAGCATGGTGATTGGCTAATTCCAAAAAAGTTCCAAAAAAAGTTTTGTGTTCGTACCAGGATTCCGTGCTTGTAGAAAAAAGTTTTGTTTTCGTACCAGGATTCTGTGCTTGTAGAAAAGAGTTTTGTGTTCGTACCAGGATTTTGTATTGGTAGGAAAAAAAAAATTATTACAAGGACAGGTTTTTATTACAAGCTCAAAACTTTGTTACAGACACAAAAAACATTTTTTTACAAGGACAAAATTATTTTTCATGTACAATTTTTTTTTTTACGAGTACAAAACATTTCTACGAGTACAAACTATAATCTACAGGCATACACAATTATTTTTCATGTACACATTTTTTTTTTACGAGTACAAAACATTTCTACGAGTACAAACTATAATCTACAGGTATACAAACGTTTTTTCAGTAATTTCATTCCATA
The DNA here is from genome assembly GCF_963854185.1 of Sardina pilchardus. Classification (NCBI taxonomy): domain Eukaryota; kingdom Metazoa; phylum Chordata; class Actinopteri; order Clupeiformes; family Clupeidae; genus Sardina; species Sardina pilchardus. The sequence goes on from NC_085004.1 coordinate 1,306,569, forward strand.
CACGTGCGCCATGCAGGACAGTGAGGGCCTGCTCAGTAGCGCATTTTGTGTGGGGCCGTGTGTGTGTGTGTGTGTGTTTGTGTGCGTGTGTGTGTGTGTGTATGCATGTGTGTGTTAGTGAATGCATATGTGTATGTCTGTGTCTATGAGCATGTTTGTGCATGCGTATGTGTGTCTGTGTATGAGCATATGTCCGTGTTTGTGTGTGAGCATGTTTGTGCATGTGTGTGTGAGTTTGTTTGTGCATGTGTGTGTCAGGGCTGCCAAGTCTCACGCTTTGAGCGTGACAGTCACACAATTTGACCCATTCTCACAAAACACGCCATACTTGACATTTCTCACGCAAAATATTTACCCATTTTTTTTTCATGATGATAAACTTTGGTCATTGCCTTGCCGTAGTTCGAGCTGATTGACTGACAGCAATAACCAATCCATCAGTCCTTTGTGCCTAAATCTCACCAACCACGGAAGGCATCACGCAATATAAACAAATCAGAAGCAACGTATGGCGGGTCTTGGCGCCTCTAACTTATCTTTCAAACACACAACAGCGCCGACTCCGACAATTAGATTTAAAACATTCTACTGCTTGCTAGATTTTGTTCACTGTTGATTCGCTGTCTCTCCTTGATTTTCCAAGTTAACGTTAAGGCTGCTAAGTCTATAATTGTCACTTGTTGCAGAGCTGTGTAACATTTATTTGCCTCTTTCTTGATAAGTTCACACTTGAAAAATCGACTCTAATCGGAGCTGCCAAATGTCACGCTTTGAGTGTGACAGTGAAAAAAACTTTCGCCGCCGACTCTCACGCTTGCCATTTTCTGAAACTTGGCAGCCCTGGTGTGTGTATGTGTGAGCTTGTTTGTGCATGTGTGTATATGTGTGAGCATGTTTGTGCATGTGTGTGTGTGTGTGTGTGTGTGTGTGTGTCAGCATGATTGTTAGACTAGTTAAGCCAGACCTCTAACGGCTCCATCTGTGTGGGGTTTACACCCCGAGGGTCATGTATGCTGAAGAGTGTGAACTCAACTCTCTCTCTCACACACTCACAACATGTAACCATGGATACAACTGTATGTCAGCTGTTTTTCTTCAGCAGCTCTTTTCAATAGATTGATGACCATCACATGTGCCTACTGGTCAATAGTGATGGGCAGTAACTGTAATCCGATTGCTTTTTTCAAGTAACGAGTAAACTAAGGGATTACAATTGCAAAAACAGTCATTAGATTACCGTTACTTTCCTGCAATCAGGCTGCGTAACTGCGTTACTAAACCGTGATTTTAATTGCTTTGTGAGACTTGTCTGGTGACAATAAGTTTAACGTGCAACGCATTGAGCGAGATGTAAACAACAGACGCGAATCAGCAAGACAACGGAGTGGAGAGAGCATGACCATGCTGCATTTAATAACCTACATGAGTTGGGGTTTTCCTAAACCTTTCCCATAGTTCGGGGCTTGGACTTCTTTTACTTATCTTTACTTCACTTTAATTCTTCTTTCTACTTTCATTTCATTTTGATGACTTTATGCTTTCGCCTATAGCTTTCACTCTGATGCTTCAACTTAAATGTCTTTTCAGATCCGAAATTGAGGTCGTTGACGTTCGAACTTGTTTTCGGTGGACATAAGGGTAAAGATTGTAGGCTACCGTCGGAGTCTTTGCGAGACAATGAGTAAAATGTCTGTAAATAATAGGCTGTATCAACTGCGTTCTCTGTAGTCGCTTTCAGACATAACCCCTGCAGCAGTAGCCTATAACTTTTGCCAAACGGAGGTCCGACCCTTCGGTTAATCATACATTACAGAATCTTTGTGTGTTTGAGTGAGGGGTGGTGCAGAATATGCGGCCCCTGTCACAGGACTTAGGCTACTGTTTTTGTTTTACCACCGACAGTGCACCCATTTCGAATGTTGTTGAAACAATGCAGCATGTATTTACATCCGCAGCATCGATGAAAGATTGGAGCGTGACATACAGCCAATTCGAGCAGATTAATTGCGTAACGTTTGATTGGAACTCAGCAGTGACGCTTGTTGTTCTTTTACTGTAACATAATCTGAACGAATTCACGTTCAAGTTCTTTATTTACAAATGTGTTGCTTGCAGTTCATAGTTCACAGAACTCGTTTATGGAAACACTGCATTTGATTCTATTTTAGCCTATATGATGGAATATGCAGAAAGAATACAATTAAGCTGAACGGTGTATTGCTTTATAGCATATTTAGGTTGTGTAGCCTGGCTAGTGTGTTTTTGAAAAGTAACTAAGTAAAGTAACGAATTACTTTTGGAAAACAGTAATCAGTAAAGTAACGGGATTACTTTCTTGGATCAGTAATCAGTGTGTGTGCTGTGTGTGTTCACTAATTCGGTTAAATTGGGTTAAATGCAGAGAAACGAATTTCCCTCACGGGATCAAAAAAGTATATTCTATTCTATTCTATTTAATCAGTAACTAATTACTTTTTCCAAGTAACTTGACCAACACTGCTGGTCAAAAGTGATGAGTGATGACATCACATGTGTATGCTGGTCAATAGAGTGATGACATCACATGCGTATACTGGTCAATAGAGTGATGACATCACATGCGTAAACTGGTCAATAGAGTGATGACATCACATGCGTATACTGGTCAATAGAGTGATGAGTGATGACATCACATGCGTATACTGGTCAATAGAGTGATGACATCACATGCGTATACTGGTCAATAGTGATGAGTGATGACATCACATGCGTATACTGGTCAATAGAGTGATGACATCACATGCGTATACTGGTCAATAGTGATGAGTGATGACATCACATGCGTATACTGGTCAATAGTGATGACATCACATGTGTATGCTGGTCAATAGAGTGATGACATCACATGTGTCTACTGGTCAATAGTGATGAGTGATGACATCACATGTGTCTACTGGTCAATAGTGATGACATAACATGCGTGTTCTGGTCAATAGTGATGAGTGATGACATCACATGCGTATACTGGTCAATAGAGTGATGACCATCACATGTGTCTCTAGCATCACTGGTCATCAGAGTGGTCATCTCTTATGTTTTGGTTATTTTGTCTAATTGGGGCGGCAGTGGCTCAGGAGGTAGAGGAGATGTCCAGTAACTGGAAGGTTGCTGGTTGGAGCCCAGCTCCTCCTGACCTTGTCGAAGTGTCCTTGAGCAAGACACCTAACCCCCAGTGCTCCTGATGAGCAGGTCAGGGCTTTGCATGGCAGCCTCCGCCATCGGTGTGTGAATGGGTGTGTGTTAGGCATGATATGTAAAGCGCTTTGGGTGCTTGCAGAAGCCCATAAAAGAGTTATTCAAATACAGTCCATTTATATGGGTTGATAATTGTTCATTGGTGTAATTCTGTATTAATAAACAAGTAATAATAAATAATAAGTGGTTGAGTTAATACATCTTTCAAAAAGAGTTTGGTTGTTTTCATTTTTTGTATGTATTTTTGAATAGTTATTTTTGATGAAACCCTTCACTACATAGGTCAAACACACACACACACGCCCACTCTGTACATTGTGAGGAAGTGCACACACAACGACCCAGTGTTATTTCTCTCTCTCTCTCTCTCTCTCTCTCTCTCTCTCTCTCTCTCTCTCTGTATCTACTGCATCTATCTATCTCTGGGTGTACACAGCACTGGGCTCATTTTGAACTCTCCAGAGACGGACTTGCCTGTGTGTGAGAGTGTGAAAGAGAGTATTCACCAGGATGTGTATGTTACTCCCACAGATGAGAGCTTTCATTGGACTTGTCCTACTGGTTACATCAGCTTATGGTAAGTGTATGTGTGTGTGTGTGTGTGTGTGTGTGTGTGTGTGTGTGTGTGTGCAGGGTGTCTGCAGGTTTTAACAAGTGCAATTTTAGACTTTTTTAGACCTTTTTTAGACCATCATGGGTTAAATTTAAGACCTTCACGAAATATAAAAAAGACATAACAAAGCCAGATTGTAGTCAATTGACATTTGCTCGCACACAGAGAATAAAAATACTTGCTACTGCATCCAGACAGGTGTGTGTGTGTGTGTGTGTGGGGGGGGGGGGGGGTATGTATATATTACTATATATATTATTATATTATTATATATAATACATATACATGTATGATGTATGTAAACACAAACATACACAAGCACACACACACACACACAGGGGAGAATACATATTTGAACCCATGCTTAAGTTGACTTAAAAGAGGAATAGAAAATCATCTTCATGCCTTAATTAAAACAAATGAGTAAAAATCAAGGATTTTCTTCAAAAAATGAATGTATTGAAATAAATACACTTTCTTACTTAAAGTGTAAGTTTGGCGGAAATTGAAAATAAAGCTATTTTCTGAATGAAAATACATCAACTAAGCCGTGGAGGAAGTAATTTTCGCTCATCACGCAGTACAGAGCTAGCACGGGCAGGAACGACAGCCCAAAATCGCAAACAGTGGGTGTGGATGGGGATTGGAGCCACACGCTTTCAAAATCGCATTTTTAAACCACTAACATTGCTCAAAACAGCGCCAAACCTCATCAGTAGCTTGCTCTAGGTGTCTACACATAAAACGAAGCACCAAACAGTCTGTAAACTTTGGAATAGTCAGTATACACGTAGAATCAATTCGAGACCGCAATTCCATCTGAAGCACAGAAATGTCTCGCGAGATCTCACACGGAAGCACGGGACCTATTCCTACAGGTAGTCAAAATCGCATTTTTAAACCACTAACATTGCTCAAAACAGCGCCAAACCTCGTCAGAAGCTTGCTCTAGGTGTCTACACATAAAACGAAGCACCAACAACTTGGCTCATGAACCCGACGTTTATAAAAGAAGACTGTTATGAATATAACCCCTTCCAGCTCCTCACGAAGGAAAGTCCACGACCTCTCGTGTGAGATCTCGCGAGACATGTCTGTGCTTCAGATGGGGTGTTGCGGTCTCGAATTGATTGTACGTGTATACTGACTATTCCAAAGTTTACAGACTGTTTGGTGCTTCGTTTTATGTGTAGACACCTAGAGCAAGCTACTGATGAGGTTTGGCGCTGTTTTGAGCACTGTTAGTGGTTTAAAAATGCGATTTTGAAAGCGTGTGGCTCCAATCCCCATCCGCACCCACTGTTTGCGATTTTGGGCTGTCGGTCCTGCCCGTGCTAGCTCTGTACTGCGTGATGAGCGAAAATTACTTCCTCCACGGCTTAGTTGATGTATTTTCATTCAGAAAATAGCTTTATTTTCAATTTCCGCCAAACTTACACTTTAAATACAGGGGGCATACAGTAAGTAGGCCTGTTTTGACCCCTATGTCAATTCCCATAGGTGCAGGAGGATTTTTTTTATATGCCTATGTTTTTATTTTTAAAGGCCAGCTATTTAATGGATCCAGGATACTATGCATCCTGATAAAGTTCCCTTGGCCTTAGGAATTAAAATAGCCCCACATCATCACATACTCTTCTTTACCATAGCTAGATATTGCATGGTGTTTTTTTCCAGTTAGCCTATTAGTCTGTTTGATGCTCATTGAGCTCAATGCAAATCAATGTGCGTCCTGCGTTCTACAGAGGGTGCATTAAACGTTATTTGCACACCTATGACCTAGATCCAATTTGTTGGCCATAATTTGACAAACTCGTTGTGAAGTTTAAATGAACGGTCACATTGCATCCAGGCTGTAGACGTTCAGAACATAACATTGTCGCACATGACAGTGGTTGATTTTAGCTAGTTGGATGGCATATAGGGCAATTGATGTTTCAAAGCTAAAGGTTCATAGAAAAGAGATAGAACTTTAGAAATAAGTTGATATGTGGTGGAAAGTAGCCTAGTTCTACTAACAAGACAGCATATTTTTAGCGATTTAAACCAAAGATTGTCTAGTTACACCGTATCTGTTTAAACGTTTACATCATAACAGGAAATTAACACAAATCAAATGGTAACAGTGGAATAAGTGGGATAATGGACTCCACGGCGTTCGGTCCAAGAAATAAATGCACTTAGAAGGGGCCGCTTTACCTCTACGTTCATTTGTGAACCGAACGCGGTGTCGTCCCTGACAAAAATGACTAGCGCGGTAGCCAGGCGTCTTATCCAAACGTCAACTTGAGGCTGTGTTCAAGATTCTGAAGCAAGTGCTAAGACTTTGATTGGCCCAGAGAAGTGTCAATTACAAGAATTAGCCAATAATGTTTCGCAATTCTAGCCCACATTGCATACAGATTAAGGGCAGCCTTCAACAGCGTGGAAAAGGACGCAAAACAAAACAAAAAAACATTAGTCCTTTGTCGATATTTTGCATTGAAACGTAGGTCTTAAATTACTAAACTCAATTTTAGACTTACAGTGCAAAATATCTCTATATTTTAGACTTTTTTAGGCCTAAAATTTTCGTCAACGGTTCCCGGGACACCGTAACACCGGGGCACATGAAACTTGGTGGGCATGTAGCCCCAGTGGACTTCTAAGGAAAAATGTTGTTTCGTCCCCGGGGGTCACATCTGTGGGCGAAGCCTGTTCTTATACCCTTAACACACACACACATGGAAAATCACTAGAGACACTTTAGTGAGTCTTTAACCACCTGGTGATTAACAGAGATAAGAATGTTTACAAGAACTCCTCAACCTAAACCATGTTTGTGTGCCTTGGGGTCACCATGGGGTTACCTTCAGATTCCTAAGGCCTAGATGGCAACTAGAGTTAATTATATATGTAAGCTATAGTAAATGGTTAATACAATGGGAAACATATCAAATGTATCCCACAACACACACACACACACACACACACACACACACACACACACACACACACACACACACACACACACAGATGCACAGTGTGCACACACACACACTCACACACACAGATGCACAGTGCACACACACACACACACACATTTTGAGTAAGTTTCGTGAGACACCGGAGCTGAGAAGTGAGTGTGTGTGTAATGTACTATAGCCTGTGTGTGTGTGTGTGTGTGTGTATGTATGTATGGGTGCGTTTCTGTGTGCCCGTGTGTGTGTTTGCATGTGTGTATATGTGTGTATGTGCATGTTCTGTGTGTATTCTGCATGTGTTCTCTTTCTTTCTCTCTCTCTCTGTGTCTGTGTGTATTCTGTGTGTGTTCTCTCTTTCTCTCTCTCTCTCTCTCTCTCTGTGGGTGTATCTGTGTGTGTGCCTGTGTGTGTATGTGTGCGTGTGTTTGAGTGTGTGCCTTCATATGTGTGTGTGTGTGTGAGTGTGTGCCTGCGCACATAAAACACACACAAGCAGACACACACACACACACACACACACACACTCATAGACAGAGAAGCACTCATACACAAAAGCAAGCGCACACATGCAAACACTCATTTATATACATAAAAGTTGCAATAGGGGATGGAGTAGGCGATGGAAACAAAGGCGTGATTGATATTTGCGGAGAGAATGTGCAAGACTGAGCGGCGGTCATATTGTGTATCGCTTTGCGGTACATCTAGTTCATACTGATGTGTTCATGTGATGAGAATGAATCTCCTCTCTTCATGCAGGTCTGGACTCCATGTGTGATGCTACTCAGGATGCTGCATGTTATGGGGCTCTGGGAGGACCTGTGTACCTGCAGCTGATGAGGAACGCCACAGGACATGAACTGATCCTCCGTAATGGCAGTTCATTTGTTTTTAGATTCAGAATATCCAAGTCAGAGTTCAACAACTCATCAGTCCTCCAGAGATGGCAGTTTGTTCCTAATAACTGGACCATGATTATCAACCCTGCAGAGAGGAGAGACACAGGGACATACAGAGTGGAGATCAATGAGAAGTCAACAGGGAGATCAGTGGGAGAACACACAGTACAGCTGACCATAGAAGGTAAATCACTTCATCTCTCCTCTGATGTGATAACATCTCCTGCACTGTAACACAGAGGGGGTTAGTGAGGATCTCAAATAGGTCTATAAGAACACAGTGCAGTGGATGATTAAAGCTGCCGTCGGCAGCATATTTTTAGTCATATTAGCTTGAAATATCATGGGATTCTGGAGGTAGACTATTATATAGGCTATTTAGGAAAAAACAGAATTCTCTAGCTCCCTCTGAAGCATGTAATCGTGCTTGCAAAAATCGAGTGCTCCCTATTTTGTTTAAGCAATCACGTTAGGGGGGAGGAATCGGATCGCTATACCTGTCAGTCACAGCTTGTGCACATGCTGCTATCCAACCGCAGCTACTCTGCTGCTCACGAACACAACCTCGTCTCCAGAGGGGGAGGGGTTTGGGGGGCAGTTTGGGGCTTGGTTGAGGTTGGGGGAGGGACCTGAAAGTTGTGTCAATTTGAATTTTCCGACTTTAGACTCGGAATTTTGAAGGCTTGCCGACGGCAACTTTAAAAGTAAATATCCTCATCTGCTCTGTTAGACATTAGTAAGTTCAGTAATCAGACTCTAATGGCTGTAAGTAAACTCAGAGGGCTCTACTATCAGGATCAAATGGGCATTGTCGCAAGTCACTCGCGCAAGTTTCTTTGGGGGCGGTCCTAGCGCAAAAGGCTATATTGACTGCGTGAAAAGTGAACATTGCGCTTGGCGCAATGTGAAAAGGGGTTGTCTTAATTTAGTTAATTAGTCGTGGGTGTCTTTTGGGCATAGCATGCAATAAACCAATTAGACTTCACACTCTCATTCCCTTTAACACTAGAAGCGACGTGCCGTTCTGACCCACTTATACCTAGTAGCGCCGCGCCCCGGTCATTTGACCGCTTTGACGACCTACTAGAAGCGCCGTGCTGTTGTGAACTACTTAAAGCGCGGCGAGACGGTCAAAAGACCGCTGAGTCCTTAGACTGGGAGGCTGTTACTTACACAATGATCGCTAGATGGCGCTTCGTGCAGGAATCAAATCGTTTGGTCATAAATTCAGTTTGCACTAAGCCATGTGTCATTCGTGTCAGACCGTGTTGTTGATAGTCTGTGGTTGTTTGTTTCATTGTGACATACAGCACGCTTGAGTTATCTGTTCATGTATTTGTGCTGATTTGTGTTGTTTGGGGTAAAAACTTTGTTCTTGAACAAACCTTAAGCAAACTTGACTTTCAACTAAAATGCTCTAAAAGTGAATGGGTGGCTAGTTCTAATTCACTCCCCAAATTCACTTCTATTCATTTAATAGGTAGCCTATATGTTCGTGCCGCCGAAAATGATCGGACCTGGAGCAAAGAGCCTAACAGTCTGGTTTCAATTACACAGTAGCCAGGGTTTCATGCCGCATTTTACAGGCTACCATGGCTACTTTCTAAAACAACTTTCATTCATTTAGGTAGAAGCATCTTATAGGGTCTAGCTACCTCGGAGGGAGAGAGATAGAGAGAGCTATGCTGAGCAGGCATAGGCGTGAGAAGTAGCGTAATTAAAAATAATGAGTGAATGATATTCTCCGTTTTGCGAATGTGTAGGCTATGTTTGCGATGTCTGCTGAAAAAAAGCTATAGGCCTATTGTTTCTACAATTTAAGCTAACTTCTACAGATGGTACGGGTTGAGAATGCTCCTTTCTTTCCCGCACATCGGGAATCCCGAAGCATCGGGACTTTGTAATTAAAACTGCAACCGCAAGGGGGCAACAAAGACCGCCCTAATAATATGAAGGTTCGGCTCATGGAAAAACCCGAGGACGCCGCGCTGGTGACAAGCGGAGAAAAGAGACATGACACTCGGCATGTTAGATTGCAGTTGCAGAGTTTTTGAATGTTTTACAGCCTACCTCACAGCTCTCTCACACGTAGCCTATAACTCAGTCAGTCCAGCAGAGATGCCAGAGCAACGTTTTGGTCAATGGAGAGGGAGAGAAATGCTCCGCATATCCGTCTCATTTAATCATTAAAATGAAAGTGATGACTGGCGAAATTAATCAAACAACGTTTCAATAAACCATTGTTGAAATGAATGAAAATGGTTTTTAGAAGGAAATAGCCTTCAATTCAACCTGAAATACTCGAAAGGCAACCTTAGATTAATTCATGAATTCATTACGGTTACAAGACCGAATTTCCGTGAATAGGCTATTATTGTCAATGTCAAGGCGAAGACGAAAGAGATGGACAAGATGGACATTTTGGCTACATTTACATGCTAGGAATACTTAGAAATGTGTAGGCCTATAGGCTATTTTAAAACGGAGGCATGTTCATTTTAACCGGCGACGCTGAGTAGCCTACATGTACCCAGCACTTGTTATCACAGATTTTGTCCCCACCACTTTTGACGACTGAAAATAAAATGTATTTAACAGAATACATGCCTATGCTTGTCACTTTACTTATAACCGTAGGCTACATGCATGGAGAAGATTGCGCATTTTGCAACATTGTAACAATGGATGGTCAGATATGCGATAGGGCAGTGAGGGTGATTCATTGTAACCATCGCCTAGCAGGCCTAGCTCCGCAATATGCAAGTTTCTAGCAACGTATGTATCGTATGCATGTTCATGTTGATTCAGAGATAGGCATAGACTATCATAGGCTGCTGGGCGTCAAGCTATATGACAGCATTTTATCATGTGGTGAATTAATAACTAACGTCAGTTTAACATGTCAGAACTTTTGATCGGCGTTTCAAGTCCATGACGCGAATAAAGCATGACAGTAATTACAATCGAGATGTGGTGTAACGTATGTCAGCGACCGGGGTTCAAAACCTATTCGGAGAACCTCTCCGGAACCCATCAACAGAAAAGGCATCGTTTTATTAAAAAAATGAAAGATTTTCTGTTTTGCGATTTTTTTATGTTTGCGATGTCTGCTGAAAAGAAAAGTTAATAGCCTATGTGAATTCGTGGTTCAGCGCACACTCACGCACATTTTTACATTGACATAGTGTCGGGCTCAAGTCTGTCGAGAGAGAAGAGGGAGAGGCAGTCGTCCTCAGTGCCACATATAGGTAGGCTATAATGTAGTGAACTGGTTAGACGAGTGTGGGGGAGGGGGAATGATCGCACAAGACAATTGCTCTTCATGAAATGGATCTCACAGACGGCTGTCGATTTTTAAATGTAGCCTACTACACCACTTGCGAAATCGGACTTGGCACATAGCCTAATTATTAGGCTACTGGATTTAATATAGCAAATCCATGGACTTTGTTCATCCTATATATACAATGGTATAAAATCCGACAATCCAAAACGATAACGAGATCCTTCCAACAATCTCAGCTTTCGCGTTTGATAGATAAAAGGGATCCTGTCCTGCTGTATTCCAATGAGAAAAAAAACATCCAAGGTATAGGGTCACGGTAATGCAGTATGCATGAATCAATCTCTCTCTCTCTCTCTCTCTCTCTCTCATATGTAACAGGGTGGTCAGGGCAACCACCCCAAATCTGTAGCCTGACTACGCCACCCTGGGGCCTAGCGCCTCAGGGAATCTTTAGGAGATTGGGACCTTTACCAAACAGAGCTGCACAGGTTCTTTAAAGCATATTGGAGACATGAATTCCTTAAATAAACAATTTATTGAACACAAAGACAGACATTCAACAGAGACAGACAGAGCTTGCCTGAGGGGGCAGGCTAATATCAAGGGTGATACGTTTGCAAACACAGCAAGTTTAAGAAAGTGTCTCACACAGTAATGCAGCTCTCCACAGCAAGCAACTCTCAGTACACACACGTGCAATTACTCTAGTTCCCCAGCAGGTGACTAGCCCCCCCCCCCCCCCATTAACACTCTGCCTGCTCACAAAAGAAAGACAATGGACAAAAACAACCAAACCAAAAGTAACTGGGACGACTCAAACATCAAACAAAACTAAAAGAAGACAAGACAGCAGCCGACCAACTGTAGCAATCCGGTGACGCAGGCAACATCACCCCTGCCGTGGTCCGGACAGGCAGGGCCCCCAGCTGGTGGGAGGCTCTGGTGTGCTCGCACGCACACCTTCTCGCAGCAGAGCCTACATTGTAGCTAGCCACCAAGCTCTTAAATAGTCTGCACATGTATTTCCAACTCTCAAAACCGATGAGGTCCAGATCTCAGTGGCCTCATAGCTGCCTACAGCCATGCATAGTAAGCCTAATGATAGCCTTGCCAAATAAGTCATCAGTCACACACCCCTAATCGTGACCGCCGTCATGTCATCCGGCACAAGCTGTGAACTATTCCTTAACCACTAGATGGCGGCATGGCACAGCGCACTTTGCATGACACAGCAACCACGTCACAGCACTTTACTTCCTGTTTCGTCATCAAAGTGCGCTGTGCCATGCCGCCATCTAGTGGTTAAGGAATAGTTCACACCCATTATTATGATATTAAAAGCTGCGCCGTTGAAAATTGACACAAAGTCGTTTGGGTGATCCATGTGATGAATTGTGTTTTCTTTTCATACTTCGTTACTTTATGAATGGTGTTGTATTATTAAGGTACCATTTTGAATGTCATTACTCTGACATTCAAGAAATAACGGCTGCCATTTTTCGTGACCGAGGGTCAATGGGGAATTGCATTGAACATGGGTCACGGATGTAATGTTTTTGTTCTCCCTTAAGTTTCTCCACGTTGCGTCGATAAAATTTCGAAATTCTTGCTGTATTATGTCGGACAAAAATGTAGGTTATTATCAAAGTGAAATGGTTACTATCATATGTCAGCGGCGTTTGTTTCAGCACATAATTGACGTTTTCCTTCGAAATGGTCAGTCAGAATCAATGGGAGTCAATGGGGAACCGTAATACCTATGACAGCAGTGTACCAAGGAAGCTTGTGCCGGATGACATGACGGCGGTCTAATCGCGGGGTTGACCTGTTCCTTTCACACTGAGCCCCGATGAAAACAACCTCCTTGGCGGAGATAATAATTAGGCCTATCAAATTAAAAGCACACTACGACAGGTATACTTGTGTGATCACGCAACACAAGAAAGCATTTAGCGATGGGACAGTTGTGAATGAGTGCTTAACACCCTGGAGTCTAAATACCCCCGGGGGATTTAAAAAACACATCTCAATCTCTGCTTTTATCATATTATAGAAACACCATTAGAAACCTTTAATCAACTCGTTTTCAAATATATAGCCATATATGTTTTAAGAGAATATGGCAATGAGGGGGGGCGCTTCCGGTCATGGAGCCAAGCAGACGTGGCTAAGTGAGCTCCTTGGAAATGTGATAGGAATGTTTATTTTTGAGACGAGTACAACCCCAAAGTCTAATATTTATGCACTGGGTTGATCCAGTGTGCATTATTTTGCCTGTTACCGGTAATTATATTGAGCTTTTGCGACGCTTACAACAACTCGAATCAGTAAACCATGATGCGTAAGCAACGGCTAGCTGCTAATGCTAAAGAGGGTGAACACTCTGCTAATGGTCAAGACAACCAGTCGAGCACTCCTCTAAATCTGGAGACCTTAACTGACCAGCTGGGCATATTGAAAACGGATATTTTGGGAAAATCGAGTCAGTGGTCGGTTCATTGAGGACTGAAATATCTTCGGTGCGCGAGGAATTGACCTCCTCTACTAGTGCTCTGCGAGCTACGTTGGACTCCCACGCTAACCGGTTGGTTGATGTTGAGAATACTGCTGTTTTCTGTGGAGATTCTGTACGGGACTTGCAGTCTACCGTCACTACTCTGACCGGTGAGGTGTCGTCCTTGAAAGCTAAATGTGAGGAGCTAGAAAGCAGATCTAGACGACATAACATTAGAATGATTGGTTTGACGGAGGGCATAGAAGGTCCTCAAGCAGCTAGCTGGCTAACTAAATGGCTGCATGATACTCTGGATCTCGACTTTGAACCAGCCATCGATCGTGCCCACAGAGCCTTACGTCCTAAACCAAAGAGTGATGAGGCACCACGTCCAGTGATTATACGGCTGCTTTATCAGAGGGACAGGGCCGTTCTACTTCGCAAAGCTAGGGAGATGGGCGGCTCATTGCAACATGATGGCAGACGGGTGCATATTTCCCCTACCTCACGGCCGCTCAATCTAAGAAACGCGAGGAATTTACTGATGTCAAACGCTTGCTACGTGGGAACTCCGCGGTCAAGGCATATGGGGTTTTCTACCCGGGTCATCTGAGGATCACTCTACTGAACGGCGAGCAGCACAGATTCGAGAACTCAGCCACTGCTGAACGCTTCATTCGACAACATCCACTGATTCAAGAAAACTCCGCCGAGCTGAACAGCGTCGCTTCTACTAATGGCCGTGCAGATGTGGACTCTGTGTCATGACTGGTCAGGGTAAGATAATGTAGGCCAGGTTTGGCAGCTAGCCCAATTCATATGGCGAAATATTGACTCTTTAACTCCTGTGGTCGATCTGGCCTCCTTGCTTAACGTTCTCTCACAGGCCATTTATTATTTTTATTCTGTACTGCTCCAACCTGATCGGCCTTTCAACCTTAAGTTGGCTATGTTTTAGTACTAACTTATTTTTATTCTTGTTATTACTATCACATTCCTGTTGAAGCTTATAGCTTCTTTGAAGTTCTGGAAGGGAAGAAAGTGTTCATTACTGCAGCTTGTTTGGGAAGCTGCTGGGGGGGGGGGGGGGTGGTAGCCTGCCTAGTGTGCAATGGTATTTGCATTCTCTGAATGCTCTCTATTTTAATTATAGTGCATGAAAATGCACTATACTGTTCTTCCAAAGTATTCTTATTACAGTGCATGAAAATGCACTGTACTGTTCTTCCTATTCTTCTTATTACAGTGCATGAAAATGCACTGTACTGTTCTTCCTAGTATTCTTCTTATTATAGTGCATGAAAATGCACAATACTGTTCTTCCAAGTCTTCTTCCGCAACTTCTTATTACAGTGCATGAAAATGCACTGTACTGTTCTTCCTAGTCTTCTTCAACTTCTTATTATTACAGTGCATGAAAATGCACTGTACTGTTATTCCAAGTCTTCTTATTACAGTGCATGAAAATGCACTGTACTGTTCTTCCTAGGCTTTTTATTATAGTGCATGAAAATGCACTATATTGTTCTTCCTAGGTTTCTTATTATTAGAGTGCATGAAAATGCACTGTACTGTTCTTCCTCGGTCTTCTGCTTCTTCTTCTTATTACAGTGCATGAAAATGCACTGTACTGTTATTCCAAGTCTTCTTATTACAGTGCATGAAAATGCACTGTACTGTTCTTCCTAGGCTTCTTCTTATTCTTCTTCTTCTAACGCATTTAATGCAGCTTCAACCGTTTAACGTAGAAACTTCATTCAAACTTTGTAACGTAGGTCTTGCTTAGGACACCCGTGCTATTTATTTTTCAACTTTTATACTTTTTAAACTATAAATTAAAAACTATTAAAATTTCCCCATAGACTTAACATTGTGATTATGACATCATAATAGGGCAATTAGAATCTTCTGCCAGGTGGCCAGGCCAGCTGCAGCAGCTCTCTCTCTCTCTCAGGCTTTAAGCATACATTCTCTGTGAAGACTACATATACCTGTTAAACTGTTTCCTCTGTCCACAACTGTTTCAAAATAAAAGTCCTCACTGCAATAATACACTATTAAATCATTTAACCATTGAAACTACTAATCTATTTAACTGTTCAACCATTCCCACTGTCAGTTATCATCAACTATGCCTCCAGTCAACTACATGAGACCTCCATGTACCTAGCAACCAACATAGCAACCATTAAAATTAAGCGTTTATGACCGTTTCCATAGCAACCAACATGATTTTACTACAGTAACTTCTTTATTCCTGATAGTGGCAGCCATGGATACCCTATTAACAAATGTTTCAAAATAAAAGTCCTCAGTAGCAAGTTAGCTAGTTAGCATAGTTAGCATTGTTAGCATAGGTAACATTTTTAGCATAACTGCTAAAAATGATTAGCTAAGTTAGCTAATCAACCTGGTTAGCATTGTTAGCATAGTTAGCATTGTTAGCATAGTTAGCATTTTGAACATTTCTGTTAGAAATCATTAGTTAAGTTAGCTGATCAATCTGGTTAGCATTGTTAACATAGTTAGCATTGTTAGCATTTTTACCATAACTGTTAGAAATCATTAGCTAAGTAAACCAATCAACCTGGTTATCATTGTTACAGTAACATAGTTAACATTTTAACATACCTTTTAGAAATCATTAGTTAAGTTACAACTGGAATGTTTAAGCTTTAAACCGTCTACCTTCACACATCAACTCTCTTTAAACTATGCAATCACCATCTTTACCCTAGTTACACCTTAGTAGCCATATCTACATCATCTATCTATAATTTTTTTCATTTTCATGCACTGGTAATTCCTTGGAATTGCATTTCTAGTTACAGTGCATGCAAATGCACTGTACTGTTCTTCCTAGACTTCTTCTTATTATTATTCCGCTGATCGATTTTTCTAACCGCAATTTCTCTTCAACCGTTTAACTTAGAAACTTCATTCAAACTCTGTAACGTAGGTCTTCTAATGGATCGGGTTGGTATGACTTTTCAACTTTGTAACTTTTATACTTTTTAAACTATAAATTAAAAACTATTACAATTTACCCCATAGACTTAACATTGGCCTCTATGACATCACAATCGGGTCGTTAAGTAATTAGAATCTTATGCCAGGTGGCCAGCCCCACCTGCAGCAGCTCTCTCTCTCTCAGGCTTTGAGCATACAATCTCTCTCTGAAGACTACATATCCTGTCTGTTTCCTCTGTCCACAACTGTTTCAAAATAAAAGTCCTCACTGCAATAATACACTATTAAACCATTTAACCATTGAAACTACTCAACTATTTAACTGTTCAACCATTCCCACTGTCAGCTATCATCAACTATGCCTCCGGTCAACTACATGAAACCTCCATGTACCTAGCAACCAACATAGCAACCATTAAAATTAAGCGTTTATGACCGTTTCCATAGCAACCAACATGATTATACTGCAGTAACTTCTTGTTTCCTGATAGTGGCCACCATGGATATTCTAGCAACAAATGTTTCAAAATAAAAGTCCTCACTAGCAAGTTAGCATTGTTAACATGGTTAGCATAGTTAGCATTGTTAGCATTTTTAGCATAACTGTTAAAAATGATTAGCTAAGTTAGCTAATCAACCTGGTTAGCATTGTTAGCATAGTTAGCATTTTTAGCACATTTGCTAAAATGATTAGCTAAGTTAGCTAATCAATGTGGTTAGCATTGTTAGCATAGTTAGCAATGTTAGCATTGTTAGCATTTTTAGCATAACTGTTAAAAATGATTAGCTAAGTTAGCTAATCAACCGGTTAGCATTGTTAGCATAGTTAGCATTGTTAGCATAGTTAGCATTTTTAGCACATTTGCTAAAATGATTAGCTAAGTTAGCTAATCAACCTGGTTAGCATTGTTAGCATAGTTAGCAATGTTAGCATAGTTAGCATTTTTAGCATTACTGCTAGAAATCATCAGCTAAGTTAACTTATCAACCTGGTTAGCATTGTTAGCATAGTTAACATTTTAGAATACCTATTAGAAAGTATTAGTTAAGTTAGAACAGGAATGTTTAAGCTTTAAAATGTCTACCTTAACACTATCAACTCTCTTTAAACTATTCAACCACCATGTTTACCCTAGCTACACCTTAGTAGCCATATCTACATTTTTTTGCATTTTCATGCACTGGTAATTCCTTGGAATTGCATTTCTAGTTAAACTTCTTCTTCTAACGCAACCAATTCAGCTTTAACCGTTTAACGTAGAAACTTCATTCAAACGTTGTTGCGTAGGTCTTGCTCATGCCATGTCTGCTTTGTATTTTTCAACTTTGTAACTTTTATACTTTTTAAACTATGAATTAAAAAACGATTTCCCCATAGATTTAACATTGAGCTATTTCCCCATAGACTTAACATTGCTCATTGTGACATCACGGCAGCAATTAGAATCTTAGGCCAGGTGGCCGGCCACCTGGGCACCAACTGTCAGTTTCTCTGGCTTTAACCATACAATCTCTCTGAAGACTACATATTCTGTTCCCCTGTATCCTCTGCGCACAACAGTATCAAAATAAGTTCTCCTAATTCCATCCAACTTTATATCCATTCATCTTCTTCAAACCATTCACTCATCCACCCATTCTAAACAGTCTGCCTATCAACATCAATAAGACGCTCTACATTCAACTTTTAAACAATCTACTCTGTCTCAGGCTGGCTCTCTTAAAGGGATATTCCGCCATTTTTGGAAATACGCTCATTTTCCACCTACCCTCGAGCAAAACAATCAATATTTACCTTGTTCCCGTTCATCCAGCCATTCTGTGAGTCTGGCGATACAACTTTTAGCTTCAGCCTAGCATAGATCATTGAATTGGATTAGACCATTAGCTTCTCGCCTGCTAGCTTCATGTTTAAAAGTGACTAAGATTTCTGGTAATTTTCCAATTTAAAACGTGTCTCCTCTCAAGTTAGAAAGTGCAATAAGACCAACTGAAAATGAAACCTGCCGTTTTTCTAGGCTGATTTGACATGGAACTACACTCTCATCTGGCGTAATAATCAAGGCAACTTACAAACTACTGGCACTACCACTGCTTGTTGTCTATGGGGACTATTTTCAGATGCTGCGTACGATATCACTGCGCCTATGGTACGTTTGCAAGTTGCCTTGATTATTACGCCAGATGAGAGTGTAGTTCCATGTCAAATCAGCCTAGAAAAACGCCAGGTTTCATTTTCAGTTGGTCTTATTGCACTTTCTAACTTGAGAGGAGACACGTTTTAAATGGGAAAATTACCAGAAATCTTAGTCACTTTTAAACATGAAGCTAGCAGGCGAGAAGCTAATGGTCTAATCCGATTCAATGATCTATGCTAGGCTGAAGCTAAAAGTTGTATCGCCAGACTCACAGAATGGCTGGATGAACGGTAACAAGGTAAATATCGATTGTTTTGCTCGAAGGGAGGTGGAAAATGAGCGTATTTCCAAAAATGGCGGAATATCCCTTTAAGACTAGCCAGTTAAATTGATTACACCTGTATCTGTAACCACTACTCTCAGTAGAGAGCTGTGTCTCTCCATTCTACAAGAATATAAGGCACATTCCATCCAACATTCTATCCATTCATCTTCTTCAGACCATTCACTCATCCACCCATTAAACTGTCTATCAACATCTATTAAACAATCTGTCTATCAACATCCATTAAACTCTCTGTCTATCAACATTAATTAGACTATCTACATTCAACTTTTAAATTATTTACTCTGTCTCAGACTAGCCAGTTAAATTGATTACACCTGTATCAACTACTCTCAGAGAGCTGTATCAGTGTCTCTCTTAACAAGAATATAAGGCACATTCCATCCAACCTTCTATCCATTCATCTTCTTCAGACCATTCACTCATCCACCCATTAAACTGTCAATCAATATCTATTAAACAATCTGCCTATCAACATCCATTAAACATTCTGTCTATCAACATTAATTAGACTATCTACATACAACTTTTAAAGTATTTACTGTGGGTCCCTCTCAAGCAGCGTTTATATGTCCTCCCTCGCTCCTCGATCCTCAATGATCTACATAAAGAAAGATAGAAGAAGGGCTAGACTATCCCATTGTTGCCGCTCCATCATTCTTTATGTAGATCAGTGAGGAGCGAGAGAGGACGCGTAAACGCTATATGAGAGGCACCTTCTGTCTCAGGCTTTCAGCATACAATCTCATTAAGACTACAGATCCTGGCTGTGTTCGAACTGCGTGCTAAATACTAGTCACATACTGATAATGACGTGAAGTAGCAAATAGTATGCAGTGTTTGGAAAATGTAATATTACCAGTACACAAAAGTTTCCCGGATGTTATACTGATGGGATACTGCATCCCATAATGCATAGCGATTGTTTCCAGCTTCAGAAAATTTCAGTAACAATGGCGGACAGCGAAGGGACAAGTATGGCAAAAACCGGAGATGAAGAGCACAAATGTGAGTATTAGTTGGGTGTTTTGGTATGGAATGTTTCGTGGCTTCTGTTATTGTGGAAGTTTTATTACTGTAGAGCTGTATTTGTGTATGTGCAAGTGAATAAATAGCCCAACTTAACCAAAGCTAACGTAAACTAACTGGCGCTCAATGGAAATGAATGGTAGAAACCTGTTAGCTTGCTAAGTCGCTAAGTAGCATGACGATTTCCTAGCCTCTAGGTAACGTCGTCATTCACATTAACGAGAGCAATGTTTATTTATAGCCTAGTTATCGTTATGGTTATCATTCTTGGTGTGAACGGCCCTTATCTCCTAAGTGTTCTGTCAGTTATAACTGACAGAACTCTATTCGTACTTTTAAAAAATAAGTTTAATTTACAAAAGTGTAACGTGAAAATCTTTGATAGCTAAGTTGCTTTGGTATCTACTGAGAAATGAGCACCTGGTTCAAAACAGTTCCCAGTTTAAGCCTACTGCTCTTTGATAAGTGATATCATAGCCGGATTTGGGTATAACCAGAGAATGTCTAGGGCTCTGGTATAGCCTAACGATGGAAAATAAAATGTTAATGGCAGAAAATAATTTTCTCCTTACTAATATTTGATTTTAAATGAGTGTTTATAAGAAAGTGTCTAAGATGGTAAAAGATGTAACCTCTATCTCTAGGACTGGCACAACGTCATGCACAGTGGTCTTGGGAACATCGAAGGCTTCTGCAACAACCCTGTAGGAGGTGGCACTGGATAACCAATACTGAATGATGACAACCTCCAGTCTCTCCCCCAGCCTCCATCACAGTCCACTTCAAGTGTGTCCACAAGGGCATTGACAGAAGTCGTTCTTCAGATCCACATCTCCAAAGAGGAGACGGACAATAGATAGAATAGTGTTGCCATTCAGTTAGCAATATTGTCCCCTGGGGTCATTCTGAGAGAATGTGCACTTGTTGTTTTTCTTGATGTTAAAGTTCAGACATTTTAATCAATTGAAAGTATTTTGTTCAATGTTTAGTGTCATTTGTAAGGTAACACAGTGGTCATTATGGGATTATCAATTGTCAGTGTAGCACAGTTACATTTACTTAATTTCACATTTCACTTAGTTGCAAACCCAAGTCTTGCCAATAATGACACCTTTTTGATCCATTAACCATGGTTGCATACGCCTTCATAAGAAAAGACAACTGTGGGCTACAATATTGTTAGTTTCTCTAGGCATATTGGTCTAATCACTCTGAATTCCTGCTGAAGAACGAGATTAAAGACCATCAGTATTGCAGACCTTCTTCTCCTTGCTTGTTTGTTGGCTCTCACCACAGAGAGGTAGCCTAAGACATATCAAAACGGTAGGACACACAGAAGTGCTACTCTCTCCACTGATCAACACTAGAGAAATGTTTTATGAACATTGTTGGCACTCTGATGGCAGCACAACAATAATTTTATAACACTGCACTTACCTGATTTCACAGCTTGTGTATCCTCTTAGCCTAACTCTTATAACTTTTGTATCAATTCATTGTATTCTTTTCTGTTATTTAAATTCCATTATATCTGAAATTGAGTCTGGATTAATAAGCTTAGGTGATTTTATTTATCCATAAACATATTATATATGAAACATCACACAGAGATTCTTCATGGGTAGGCTATGCTTTCTCCAGATGTCCAGACTCCAGTGTAGCCCAAAAGCTGGCTGATTTGATAAGTAAACAGAACAATCCTCCTGCCATGTCAAGTCAAGTTTATTTATAGGCTATAGCCCATTTCATGCAACGTGCTTTACATAAACAAAAGCAAACTTGTGATGTTCTAAATTTCCAAGAACGCTAGAATTGAAATGCAATGATTAATGCATTTCAGCTTAACTCGTTTCCCACTGCAGTCTTATACAAATGAATGAGGACTAGTTCGACTAATTAGCCAATACCAGACGTTTTTCTTGCAAGTAGGTGGCGGTGCGTGCTTTAGGCTGTAGATGCATCACTGTATAAAAAGCCTATATCTGGACACAACTAGACTGGAGGAACATGCTCAGTACTCCACATTTAGATTCGCTTCGTTTAGCAACGAACACAAATCATTACAGCCTGAGCATGTGTCACTAACGGGATAAACGTGAAGAATTCCCCAAAATATCAGACGCAATTGCGCTCACTTTAAATTGATTAGTTTAGACAGTTTCTCCAAGTCTACCTCTAAATAGGCTAGGCCTACTCGGAACAGAACACATAGCGTAACTATAACATGGTATTGATTATCTACGTTGAGCTCTCTAGAATGCATTGCGGCATTGCGTTAAAATGACCAACGTCACCGTAAGCTTGCTCACTTGATTTTACTTACTAATCCATCAGCTGTTTTCCACAGGTGCATCAGATACGCTAGCGATGGTAAAGGTCACAGACTAGTCGACCAATTTATGCTGACAAAGTTGGTATGGCTAAACGCTTTGTTGCGGTGCTGACTAAACTTATGAATAGAGTTCTGACAGTTATAACACTAAGGAGAGGGTCGTTCACACCAAGAACGATAACTAATAGCGAACACTGGTAAATGTTAACTAGAATGCATTTCCCGGTGGGAAAGTGCAAAGTGTGCTTGCTCCGAAGCGCTGCGAGAGCGCCCCGGCAGGATACGCGACAGCTCGCCCTCAGGTCAAAGCGCCAAAGTTTGGCCAAGACGCGAAGCTGCTTCGAGTTTGGCGACGTTGCCCTCGATTGCCGAATTCTTACACTGACCTGACGAGTTGCCTAGGTTTATCAGTGGTATGTCCCAGAGCACCTCCAATGTAAAAATGTAGATGTCATCCCAAAGACGTAAAGAGATATGAGCCAAAATGCATTTTTGCTAATTGCGGCGCCCCCTAGTGGCCAAATTACAACACATTTACTGAGGCTACTTTGAATGGTGTCCAAAATCATCCCGCCAAATATGGTCTCGATACCTCACAGCATTTCCGAGATTTGACCTCACTTCCTGTTTGGACGCTTCACCATCGAATTTGATTGGCTGTCACGGGAACGCTTTGATGTATGAAAATGAAATGTACACCTCTAAGGTCTGTAGACCTTGTGTTGAATTAAGTATGAGTTGTTCACGTGTAGCTAGCATGAAACACGTAACCACTGAAGGAAGGAGGGAGCCTAAGAAACTAGGCATGTTTCTAGAACAAATACGAGTAATGTTAGGAGTATAGCTATCCTGTTATGCGGGAACATCCGCAGTTTACTCACTGTTGAATAAGTTGCAATGTGTTATAGCCTCAAATGGATGGTAAAATAAACAGGACGACTCACCTGTTCAAATTATGTAATAGGATAAAATTTGGTTTTGATATGTCAAAGCAACCAGGCTGTTACTGGTTAACGTTTCTGAATATGAAATCGATTTTGGATTGGTTGCATGTGATAAAAGCTATGCCATTTCCTGTCCAGACAGCATTCATATTCAGAAATACTGTACACCGGCAACAAAGACACACACACACACACACACACACACACACACACACACACACACACACACACACACACACACACACACACACTCTTTCAAACAACTCTTTCAAACAGAAACGTCAGTCTGTTACATCTGCCTCTTGTCCACAAACTGCATGTCGCTGAGTTGACTAGCAACGAAGACTTTCACATAAACACACACACACACACACACACACACACACACACACTTACACACACAGAGACACACCACCCCTTCAAACACAAATATCTGTCTGTTACGTCTGCCTCTTGTCTACAAACTGCATGTTGCACAGTTCACCCACATCTACCCACAATTCTTTGATTTATAATTAACCCCAGCATTAAAAAACTGCAATGTGTCAAATCTTATTATACAACAATTGGGTTCTATGAAGCTGTTTCTTTGTTTCTGATTGGCCGAGAGACGTTCCATGAGTTGAAATATCCCACGATAATCCACTCTGACTTTTCACAGCTAATAATAAATCACTCCGCGATACAATGTCAAATTGTCAAGTGTAAAACGAACTGTCACGTTGCATCCAAGCTGAAATACAGACACTCAGAACATAGAATATGACGGAGGTGGATATTAGCTAGTTGGATGGCAAGTAGGTTAAGTAAAATAGTGATGTTTCAAAGCTAAAAGCATGTCCTAACCAGACGCAATGCGAGCTAACGTTTATTAGGCTATATTCTGCATTGCTTGACAACGGGAGAGATAGAACTAACGACTGGCTTTTGGCCATAGCAACGTGCTTTTAGAACTAATGACTGGCCTTTGGCCATAGCAACCATCCATTTAGAACTAGTAACGGCAGTTTGTCCTGCAAGTAATAGAACTTTGTGGCGGAGAGAAGTTAGTTCTACAAACAAGACAGTTTTAGCGATTTACATTATAATGGGAAATTAGCGCAAAAAACAAGTGGTAGAATTGTTGTATAAAAGCAATATAGCACTTGTGATCGTGGGTTGTTGCTGGATATTTACACGGGTGTTGTTGCCTGCGCCACTCGGCCTCCGGCCTCGAGGCTACGGCCGAACAACACCCGTGGGAATATCTAGCAACAACCCACTCCCACTCGTGCTATATTGCTTAAATATGTATACTGTATGTATATACTGTATGGGCAATTCCATGCAAAACTGTCAAGTCCATAACCCCACACAGCATCATACTATGATGTGGATGATGATTTCTTAAAAGCTTACCATTTCGCTCTTCTTGTTTGTACAACATATTCGATGACATTGTTAACATAATCATTTGCATTATATAAATATAACCCCCTTTTCCACGTCTCAATATATACTGGAGTCACATTCTTAAACATAAACAGGATCCTAGGTTCTCAATTTGCTGGACTCACTGTCTACCATAAAGTTAAAGAATAGTAATAACAGAAGAAAAGGTAAGAAGATGTTGATAGCGTGATTAACTAGTGTGGTGCCTCCACTGAAGAATTTCTATACCACTGCACTGATGGAAATATGTAAATCCTCAGAAATGTCAAGTGACTACAGTTACTTCTACCTGCTTTGATATATCATTTCATAAAAACAATTTTGGCCATAATAATTATATTGCAATAACATCAATTAAAGTTTTCTTTGTAGCACAAACAACAATAGGCTACAGTTTACATTACTTCAGGGCGTAATGTTAACAACTTCGTTAACATTAAGTTTGTTTGTTCTGTACTTTGCATGACACAGCAACCATTTACTTCCTGTATCATGGTTGCGGTGTCATGCAAAGTGCGCTGTGCCATGCCGCCATCTAGTGGTTAAGGAATATTTCACACCCATTATTATGATAATAAAAGCTGCGCGGTTGAAAATTGGCACAAAGTCGTTTGGGTGATCCATGTGATAAATTGTGTTTTGCTTTCCATACTTCGTTACTTTATGAATGGTGGTGTATTATTAAGGTATAATTTTGAATGTCATTACTCTGACATTCAAGAAATAACGGCTGCCATTTTTCGTGACCCAGGGTCAATGGGGAATTGCATTGAACATGGGTCACGGATGTAATGTTTTTGTTCTCCACTAAGTTTCTCCACGTTGCGTCGATAAAATTTCGAAATTCTTGCTCTATTATGTCGGACAAAAATGTAGGTGATTATCAAAGTGAAATGGTTACTGTCATATGTCAGCAGCGTTTGTTTCAGCACATCGATCGGAATCAATGGGAGTCAATGGGGAACCGTAATACTTTTAATAGCGGCGTACAAGGAAGCTTAGTGCAGGATGACGTGACGGCGGTTTTTCAAGTGTTACTTGCCCTCACGGACTTTGTACTTTTCCTCAAACGACCCGTGTTAGTGACGCTAACGTCGCTACAGTTTCACAGCACATATTCACAGCAGAATGAACGTGTTGGTCCGTCCATTCATCTTTAAAAGTTCGTTTTTTTCTAATTGTTGAGCAAGCCATTTTCTCTCATCTCCTCTCTCTCCCGCTAGGCCTATTCTCTGTTGCTGAAAGGTAAACAATCGAGTTGATTGGCTTGGCTACGGACGATGCTCTTTGATGATATTAGGCTGACAATTAGGCTGGGTCCGGACAGAACCGTCACTGTGTCCGGACCCGGACCGTGGTCCTCCATTTGGTGATGCCTAGGCTACTCTTTGGGGTGGCCTGACCAACGATCACGCAATCCACCACTGCAGTTTACATGGAACAGTACTGCCTAGCCTACCACACAAGTACCTGCCATACACAGCTTACTTTCTCCCTCTTTTGGTGAGCCATACCCTGACGGTGTCAATGACAATCAATCAGGAGGAGTAGTTATTGAAAATAATCACGCTGATGGTGTCAATGACAATCAATCAGGAAGAGTAGTTATTGAAAATAATCACACTTTAGACATGACCAGCCTACTTCAACTTGGCAGCAGCTAGCAACAGGGGGATTCATAGCTAGCTCGATGAGTTGCGAAACGACATCAGCAACATGTACCTCTCGTTCCATATTAAATTTACAGTTAACATAGTTTGGCTTCTTGGACCATGCATTTAATTACCTTTCACTGCCTTCACGTCTGCCAGGCTCCAGACTGTCTTTGTTACTGAGGGCTAAAGGACTGTATGGAAATGAGGTTTTGTGTTGCTTGGGTGGCGTCAGTTAAAACACCGGTTGAAGCAGTCGTTTCTTTATTTTCTCTTCAAACAGGTTCCACACAACAGTGTGGATGAACTTATACATATAGGAATGTGTGGTCTGTAAAGAACCAAATAAAATGCTATTAGTAATATGATTACCAAATAAAGTGTATCTCTATCTCTCTATGAGCACAACTTGTCTTAATTACACACGTAACATAAACAGCATTCATTCATCCCCTGAATGCTAAATCTCCGTTTAGCATGCTAATCACTTGCATTATATTAACGTAAACGACACATCCCACCTACAATACACATAACCAAACATTACTTTTACTTACTTTGTTGTCATGGACGCACACAACTTCAACTTACAGGTAGTAGACTCACTCTGTATTAATCTCTATAAAGCTAACGTCATGACTGCAACTCTCTGGTAATAGCCAACTACTAACCAAAGATCATAGAACGCTACGTCTGATAAAACTAAACTAAGAGTCTTTCATACAGTCTTCATAACAGCAGTTGCAATTCAGTATTAAAACAGCCTTGGTAAAGTTAAAACCAACTATTTGAACTGCAGTTAGTTTAGCCTACCCTCATAACTATACAATATCCAAAATCATACAAATCATCCAAAACACACCGTCAGTATGAAACATCAGGTGATTGTCTAGTATATATACCAAATGAACACACTCAACTCCTAACAGCGCATAAGTCCGTACTTGCCCCTCGGGGCCATGGCATTGCTAAGATATAAACAGTCTCAGGATGAGACACCCCGTTGCGGACCACCCTAGAACTACACCCACATTGCACCGTTGCGGACCATCTCAGCCATCCGATGAATGAATGACAAGTGCAGGTCTACCATTAGACCATGAGGAAAGTATGAAATTACATGGCAGAACCATATAGTGCTGTGATAATTGCACCAATAACTTTTACAAGAATGGCCTTGATTTGATTTTTTTTTTTTAAATATCAACATTGTATCTTAAATCACTCTGAAATGTCATTTCTGCATGACCTAAGCAATTTAAGATGAGCTATTCCGAATAATAGTATACATTCACCAACACACACGTTTTTGCTAATTATAGAGCCATCGACAGACCAAATAACACCAAATTTATTGAGGGTGCTTTGGATGGGGTCTCATGTCATCCCACCAAATATGGCTTTCATACGTCACAGAATTTCCAAGATAGGCCCACTTCCTGTTTGGCGGCTTCGCTCGCTGAATTTAATTGGTTATCACAGGCGAACGCTTGGACATATGAAGGCGAAATCAAGGCGGTTGATCCGCCTTTGTCTGTAGATCATGTGTGCCAAGTTTCATGACGATCGGATAAACTATGCGGCCAGGGTAGCTTTACTTTGACTTTGGACAAAATTCAAAATGGCGGAAAATCCATCATGGCGGAAAATGACATCATATGGTGCGTTGGAATCGGCTGAGTCAGAGGATTCCAATGGTATAAGTTTTATCAAAATCGGCCATACGGATCAAAAGTTACGGGCATGAACGTGTTTTCCATCTTTGACCAGTTGGTGGCGCTAGAGCGTGAGAGTGGCGAGCATGAAACCTGGTGGTGTCAATCAGGGTAGTCTCCTCTATCAGCATACTAAATTCCATGACTTTATGTCTTACGGTTTGGGCTACAGGTGGAAAAATGTGTGGGCATCAGCGCTCAAAAGTCGCTTTTCCATTCATTCCTATGGGGAAAAATCGACCGGAAAAACTGGAATAACGGGAGAACGACAAGGCGTATCGAAAAGCTTTATACAAGCCACCATCCTCGCATCAGGACGCACGCGTGAGAAGTGGAACGGCGTCTCTAGCTCCAAATCCCTAGGACAAGATAGGGAGACAAAAATGTTCCGCAAGATAAACTAGAATGCATTTCCCGGTGGGAAAGTGCGAAGTGTGCTTGCTCCGACGCGCCGCGAGAGCACCCCGGCAGGATACGCGACAGCTCGCCCTCAGGTCAAAGCGCCAAAGTTTGGCCAAGACGCGAAGCTGCTTCGAGTTTGGCGACGTTGCCCTCGATTGCCGAATTCTTACACTGACCTGACGAGTTGCCTAGGTTTATCAGTGGTATGTCCCAGAGCACCTCCAATGTAAAAATGTAGATGTCATCCCAAAGACGTAAAGAGATATGAGCCAAAATGCATTTTTGCTAATTGCGGCGCCCCCTAGTGGCCAAATTACAACACATTTACTGAGGCTACTTTGGATGGTGTCCAAAATCATCCCGCCAAATATGGTCTCGATACCTCACAGCGTTTCCGAGATTTGACCTCACTTCCTGTTTGGACGCTTCATCATCGAATTTGATTGGCTGTCACGGGCGAACGCTTTGATGTATGAAAATGAAATGTACACCTCTAAGGTCTGTAGACCTTGTGTTGAATTAAGTATGAGTTGTTCACGTGTAGCTAGCATGAAACACGTAACCACTGAAGGAAGGAGGGAGCCTAAGGAACTAGGCATGTTTCTAGAACAAATACGAGTAATGTTAGGAGTATAGCTATCCTGTTATGCGGGAACTATGGAAGCATATGAGTTCCATAATTCAAATGAGAATGCATTCTGCAATATGCAATTCTAAAAGACATTACATTAGGCAATTGCTAATTCATTATGCAATTTAATATTACAATTTGCAATACTTTCTTTCAAACTGCATTTTAATATACAAAGTGACAATGCAATCACGTTGAATAAACATGGATTGAATTGCATTCCATTTTGCCATGGTACTTTAGTCTCAAAATTCAAATGGCAATTCATTTTGCATTTCAATTTTCAATATTCAGTTTCATCTTTTAATTGGGGGCCAAGCAGCGAAGCTGCGAGGACCCCATTGTGTTTCTATGTTTTCTTACTATTATTATTATTATAAACTATTATTATTCCCCTGCCATTGAAGTCTATGGCAGCCCATAGAACCGACTGGTGAAAAGTTGTGAAATTTGGCACACTGCTTAAGGACAGTCCAATGATTAATTTCAACAAGTTTCATGTCGGCACCTCATACGCTCTAGCGCCACCAACAGGTCAAAGTTGGACGTGCGTTCACGCACGTAACTTTTGACCCCTTTGGTCAATTTTCAAAAGTCAGGTATCATTGGAATCTTTGGACCAGCCTGAGTTCAACGGACCCTATGACGTCATTTTCCGCCATGATGGATTTTCCGCCATTTTGGATTTTGTCAAAAACACTTAAAAGCCTTCTCCTCCTACAGATTTTGTCCGATCGACACCAAACTTCACACACATAATCTACAGACCATCCTGTATTCTGAAATTATTTTTCTTCTTCGGAACTATAACCGTTCGCCCGTAACAGCCAATCAAAGTTCGCGGCGAAGCCGCCAAACAGGAAGTGGGCTGATATTTCAGCAACCCTTGCGCGCATCAAAACCAAACTTGGTATGTGGACTCGGGACCGCATCAGGAGGACGCTCAAGAAATTTGGTGACCTTTGACTTCTAGGGGGCGCTGCAATTAGCCAAAAGGCATTTTGGACTGTAGCTATTGATGTGTTTGGAATGAAAACTTGCTAGTGGTGTCTGATAATACTGTGGAAGGTCCTTAGGCTAGCCCAGCTCAATTTGTGACATCAACATAATTGATTCTGCCACCATATTGGATTTAATCAAAACCCCTTAAACATTTCCACAGGTCACAAAATGTATCCGATCTGCACGAAACTTGACACGGATGATCTTCAGCCCGAGTCTAATATAGGCCTTGCTTTTTCGGAATGATATCTTAAACCGTTCGCCCGCAATAGCCAATCGAAATTGACGGCGAAGCCGCCGAACAGGAAGTGGGCTTGCATCTCAGGCAATCTTGGGTTGTTTGACATCAAAATTCTTGTGACTGCTTAAAACTACATACCTGACTTAACAGCATTGAGTTACCATGGCAACTCTGGCCTTTTGATCTGCCTGCTTGGCCCCCACATTGCTGCTTGCAGCTATATTTGTCAATTACTTTTGCAATGTAATGTTCAAAATTCAATGTAGAATTGAATTATTTTTTAATTTTTTAATTTATTTGATTTTTTTTTTTTAAATGTTTTTTAAAAAAATATTGAAAACATTTTGAATATTTTTTGGCAAAAAGTTTTGCCCGGTTTGCAGAAATAGCGCCCCCGTTATTGCATAGCACTTTGTCACGCTCTTTGTGTCTCAAAATTCAAATGGCAATGGCAAACGCGATTCCAAAACACTTTGCAATCTGTCAGTCTCCCATCACCCATGGCGGGAACTACGTCACGTCCGTGTTTATCTCGCATTGGTCAGTCTTCTCTTTAAGGCGGGTCTTGGGCAGGGCGGCTGACTGCCTCCAGGTAGAGAAGATAACGTAAAAGAGAAATTGTCGCTGACACAGTAGCCTACTGTTGGAGGTGATGGGCAAGAACAGTCGCTCAGCTACTGAGGGAGGCAGGCGTGTGTGTGTGCGCGTGCGGAGACCTTGATCCGACCGTACGCCACCCCCTCCAGGAGCGTGTATCAGGGTGAAGCGTGAAAAATAGCACACAGGTAGCCAGGGGAGCTGATCGAGGGAGCTGGCAGCCCAGGGCCCTGGAGCTCATATCTGGGTGCAGCGTTTGCTCCTCTCAGCCCGGAGGACTGCTCCAGATTAACGACCATAGACAGTAAGATAGGCTACTGACAGGGCTAACACAGGGCTACTAACAGGGCAGGGCTGTTAATGACAGGGCAACATCGTTTCATTCACACTCAGGCACTCCTGGTCTGACCACGACCGTCCAGCTGCAGCCTGCACTGTCAGAAAGGAAGCGTAGCCACGTCCTGAGATATCGATGGCTTTGCCCCAAACGAGGAACGTACATCGTTCTTTTCACAAATACACCATATTTGTAAGCAAATAAAGTGGTTTACTTAAGATTACTCAGCGTTTTATCAACGTTTGGTCAGAACCGGAAAGCAAGCGTAGTCACTTGCTGAGATATCGATGGCTTTGCCCCAAACGAGGAAGTAGTTTTTCACTGATCGTTGATAAGAATGTAGCACAAATTAGCAAGTGCATCTTTTAATAGGTGTCTACGTTTTATTTTTATAACGTAGCACAAATGTATTACATTCGTCAATGTTGACGTTTTTCAGTTATAGTTTTGGATGTTGAATGTTTGTACAAACAACAATCCAGTGGGATGATCACGTCTCACCGAGTCTCGCAACCGATTCCCTACCACCGCCGTCATGTCATCCGGCACAAGCTTCCTTGGTACACTGCTGTCATAAGGATTACGGTTCCCCATTGACTCCCATTGATTCTGACTATCAGAGTCAATGGGGAACCGTAATGCTTATGACAGCAGTGTACCAAGGAAGCTTGTGCCGGATGACATGACGGCGGGTTCCCTACCGGTGCAGCGAGAATATTTTCGCGGACCAAACGTTGATAAAACGCTGAGTAATCTTAAGTAAACCACTTTATTTGCTTACAAATATGGTGTATTTGTGAAAAGAACGATGCACGTTCCTCGTTTGGGGCAAAGCCATCGATATCTCAGGACGTGGCTACGCTTCCTTTCTGACAGTGCAGGCTGCAGCTGGACGGTCGTGGTCAGACCAGGAGTGCCTGAGTGTGAATGAAACGATGTTGCCCTGTCATTAACAGCACTGCCCTGTTAGTAGCCCTGTGTTAGCCCTGTCAGTAGCCTATCTTACTGTCTATGGTCGTTAATCTGGAGCAGTCCTCCGGGCTGAGAGGAGCAAACGCTGCACCCAGATATGAGCTCCAGGGCCCTGGGCTGCCAGCTCCCTCGATCAGCTCCCCTGGCTACCTGTGTGCTATTTTTCACGCTTCACCCTGATACACGCTCCTGGAGGGGGTGGCGTACGGTCGGATCAAGGTCTCCGCACGCGCACACACACACGCCTGCCTCCCTCAGTAGCTGAGCGACTGTTCTTGCCCATCACCTCCAACAGTAGGCTACTGTGTCAGCGACAATTTCTCTTTTACGTTATCTTCTCTACCTGGAGGCAGTCAGCCGCCCTGCCCAAGACCCGCCTTAAAGAGAAGACTGACCAATGCGAGATAAACACGGACGTGACGTAGTTCCCGCCATGGGTGATGGGAGACTGACAGATTGGAAAGTGTTTTGGAATCGCGTTTGCCATTGCCATTTGAATTTTGAGACACAAAGAGCGTGACAAAGTGCTATGCAATAACGGGGGCGCTATTTCTGCAAACCGGGCAAAACTTTTTGCCAAAAAATATTCAAAATGTTTTCAATATTTTTTTAAAAAACATTTAAAAAAAAAAAAATCAAATAAATAAAAAAATTAAAAAATAATTCAATTCTACATTGAATTTTGAACATTACATTGCAAAAGTAATTGACAATTAAAAGATGAAACTGAATATTGAAAATTGAAATGCAAAATGAATTGCCATTTGAATTTTGAGACTAAAGTACCATGGCAAAATGGAATGCAATTCAATCCATGTTTATTCAAATTTTTAACCAAAATAAATCAAATTGATTTGATGATTGCATTGTCACTTTGTATATTAAAATGCAGTTTGAAAGAAAGTATTGCAAATTGTAATATTAAATTGCATAATGAATTAGCAATTGCCTAATGTAATGTCTTTTAGAATTGCATATTGCAGAATGCATTCTCATTTGAATTATGGAACTCATATGCTTCCATAGGGAACATCCGCAGTTTACTCACTGTTGAATAAGTTGCAATGTGTTATAGTCTCAAATGGATGGTAAAATAAACAGGACGACTCACCTGTTCAAATGATGTAATAGGATAAAATTTGGTTTTGATATGTCAAAGCAACCAGGCTGTTACTGGTTAACGTTTCTGAATATGAAATCGATTTTGGATTGGTTGCATGTGATAAAAGCTATGCCATTTCCTGCCCAGACAGCATTCATATTCAGAAATACTGTACACCGGCAACAAAGACACACACACACACACACACACACACACACACACACACACAAACAACTCTTTCAAACAGAAACGTCAGTCCGTTACATCTGCCTCTTGTCCACAAACTGCATGTCGCTGAGTTGACTAGCAACGAAGACTTTCACATAAACACACACACACACACACACACACTTACACACACACAGACACACTAGTGGTGGGGGAAAAAATCGATTCTGTTCAGTATCGCGATATTTTGTGCACACAATTAAATCGATACTTGTAGCTCAAAGTATCGCAATACTTAATTATATAATTTAATTATCCATTTTACTTTAAGTTGAGTCGAGTTTACTCAGGGTTTACTCTGATCACATTAAATTAGCTTATTACGCTTATAAGGGGGGCACGTGTTGTGGTGTTTCATTGTGCATTCAACAGCAATAATAAATGAAAATGGCTTCACAATCACAACCTGTTATACACGACACTCTACACTACTTTCACATCGAAAAAGGTGGGTGTATTTTGGTTTTCAACAAAAAGTGAATAGTAAGGACCTTGACATGCACCATGCCATTACAAAGGGTGTTGAACAGTATATTTTCCTAATTTTTTGTAATGACTTAGAATAATATGAGAGACATGAATAGCAATATATCGCAAAATCGAATTGCAATACTTGGTGTATCGCAATATGTTAAGAATCGCAATATTATCGAATTGTGGCCCAAATATCGCAATAGTATCGAATCTTAATTTTTTTGCCAATTCCCACCCCTAAGACACACCACCCCTTCAAACACAAATATCTGTCTGTTACGTCTGCCTCTTGTCCACAAACTGCATGTTGCACAGTTCACCCACATCTACCCACAATTCTTTGATTTATAAATAACCCCAGCATTAAAAAACTGCAATGTGTCAAATCTTATTATACAACAATTGGGTTCTATGAAGCTGTTTCTTTGTTTCTGATTGGCCGAGACGTTCCATGAGTTGAAATATCCCACGATAATCCACTCTGACTTTTCACAGCTAATAATAAATCACTCCGCGATACAATGTCAAATTGTCAAGTGTAAAACGAACTGTCACGTTGCATCCAAGCTGAAATACAGATACTCAGAACATAGAATATGACGGAGGTGGATATTAGCTAGTTGGATGGCATGTAGGCTAAGTAAAATAGTGATGTTTCAAAGCTAAAAGCATGTCCTAACCAGACGCAATGCGAGCTAACGTTTATTAGGCCAGTGGTTTTCAAAGTGGGGGCCGCCAGGGGGCGCTAGGGGGGCCGCAGCAAGTTGGATGAAAAAATATTGTACAACAAAAAAAAAAATCATAAAATATTTCTATTATTGTATGTATTGATATGAAATACCATTATAATAATTTGTTATATACCTTTTAGGGTTGTAACGAGTAGCCTACAGTGTAAAGGTAAACCATGATAAAAATGTTGACGTTAACAATTACCGTGTTCATTTCAAACCCTATAATTATTATCGCGGTTGATAACCACGGTCTGGAAACCGTGTGTTAAATTGCGTCCAGCGTCATCTGAGCCTGCTTTTGAAATAGGCCTGTCAGGCTACTATGAAGCAAAATTGGTACCCTACTGATTCTGTTGTCTAATTTGTTGGATTTAACCACGATTCGGATTTAGGCTCAAAGTCATGATAGAAGCACCCAGCCAATTAAACATGACCAAGGAAAAAGTGAACGGGACAACACACAATATGCTACTCCTAAATCATAGATTTTAACATTGCAAGAGACTTATCTTTTCTATGACACCAGAAATATTTTCTTTACCTGGTTCGTTTTTGAACATTCATTTTATGTAATGAAAACATATATCCTTGAACTATGCGTGACTACTTTCCAAAAACCGAATGAAACCTAATTACGTTCACGTACTTTTTAAAGTGACAGGCACTCAATTAGACCTACACACCACCCCTGTGATATCATTAAAGACAAGTGCAATCAATGTATGGTACTCAAATTACTGAATATTTTTAGCTATAAGTAATCATGCAGATCTCAAAATACTATAATGTTAACAAAATATATAAAGTTTATGAATTCAAAATATGAAATAGAAACCAGACAAGCCATTTTCTGTGTGTGTGGAGGGTCGAACAGAGACTGCTGTGCATGATCTGTATCCCGCTTAAGGCAATAAGGTTTTGCCTATATATTTTTGTAATGTAATAAACACTGTCACACTTTTTTAAAAACGATTTCAGCTTGTGTATGCCTATCAGTGCTTTTTTAACATATGAACACATATTTTTTTTTAAATACCGTGAAACGTGTAAAACCATTGCATCCCTAAATAGTGCAAAGCCTGTAAAATAAATAGATTTTCACCTATATAGGCCTATTTTATTAACTTATTTCTACATTTGCCGTATCGTTGATGGGTTCAATACGACATCATGCAAAAGGGGGGCCTTGGCCACAATCTAGTGGTATTTGGGGGGCCTTGTCATGGGAAAGTTTGGGAACCCCTGTATTAGGCTACATTCTGCATTGCTTGACAACGGGAGAGATAGAACTAACGACTGGCTTTTGGCCATAGCAACGTGCTTTTAGAACTAACGACTGGCCTTTGGCCATAGCAACCATCCATTTAGAACTAGTAACGGCAGTTTGTCCTGCAAGTAATAGAACTTTGTGGCGGAGAGAAGTTAGTTCTACAAACAAGACAGTTTTAGCGATTTACATTATAATGGGAAATTAGCGCAAAAAACAAGTAAGCAATATAGCACTTGTGATCGTGGGTTGTTGCTGGATATTCCCACGGGTGTAGTTGCCTGCGCCACTCGGCCTCTGGCCTCGAGGCTACGGCCGAACAACACCCGTGGGAATATCTAGCAACAACCCACTCCCACTCGTGCTATATTGCTTAAATATGTATACTGTATGTATATACTGTATGGGCAATTCCATGCAAAACTGTCAAGTCCATAACCCCACACAGCATCATACTATGATGTGGATGATGATTTCTTAAAAGTTTACCATTTCGCTCGGGCAAAAAAAAAATTAATCGTTCCTACATCGTTTTTTTTCTAGATTTCTACATTTCTAGATGATGTTGGGAATGGGGTAGGCCTACTATTACTAAAATAAATGCATAAGGTAGCCTATGCCTGTTTTTTACATCCCGACTATTTAATGTAGGTTTTAGGCTAAGCCTACACAGTAAGAGCAACAAGTTGGCCAGAATTATATGAAATAAGGGCATAAAGGGCATGAATAAGACAATTCCTTAGGAGGGGTTGGGAATGCCTGGGTTGAGTTTGAGATGCATTAGGCCTATAGCCTACACATGGATCATCACTATTTGTTTTGTGTTTTTATCCAACTTTGATAACATGCATATAAATATGGAGATTACTTTCTTTTCGCCTTTTCATTGTTATTAGCCTATGCCAATCAACTGAGTTGAATGCTGTGCATGTTGTCTACATAGGCTACACATATTGCTGTGCATGTTGTCTACACAGCCTATAGTAGCCTACACTGTTGGCTAATCTAATTAGGCTACACACTTTGCGATAAGGTGACATTTCTGATTCTGACACAACCATCGTACAAAATAAAACGAACTCAGCCAAAAGCCTGTTGCAAAAGCCAAGTTCAGCGGCCACAACGTTTTGAAACTTTTCCCCCGGTTCCCATTCGGCTTATGTGACATTTGCAACGTTTAATCATCTTTAACATCGTTCATAGACCTTTACTGACCTCAATCACGCAGACCACCGCAGCATCAGTCTCTCTCTCTCTCCTGCTCCTCACTAATTTCTTGAAACATCTTTGTATCATCTAGCCAATGAATTGAAAGACAGTCTAAATGTTCCCATGCCAAAAAATAATGCTATACAATGCCATTTAGTTTTCACTCGCAATAAGAAGCTGTTAGCCTGAGTTTGGTTGTTCGATGTTGGCATTTTCCATAACGTTCCATTTAGCTGCCAAAAGCAAATGAAATAGACAAATAGCTTACAATATCGCCAGGCTGCAATATCACCTTTCCTTCCCCATAGCTAAATGTAGGCAACGTTAAGCAATTAACAATTAGCCTACTAATATCAACTTACAATCTCACTATGTCGTTCACTGCGAATTGTGTCCTCTCTTCCGCCCACAGCACGGGAACGTTAACTACGCTCGCCTGCCTACCGCGCTAGCCAGAGCGCTGAGGCATGGGAATCATAATGATACTTTCATTCAATAAACAGACTTGTATTTATAGTTTGACTCGCTTTGTTGTCATGTTAAGTTAATATCTACACTATTTTTTATTTATTTATTTATTTAAATCCGACCCAAAATTATAGGGGGGGCTTGGAAATATTTTAGGTGGGCTGAAGCCATTTGGTGATGCCTAGGCTACTCTTTGGGGTGGCCTGACCGGCCTGACCAGCGATCACGCAGTCCACCCATGAGTCCACCACTGCAGTTTACATGAAATAGCACTGCCTAGCCTACCACACAAGCACCTGACATACACAGTTTACTTTCTCCCTCTATTAGTGAGCCATACCCTGACGGTGTCAATGACAATCAATCAGGATGAGTAGTTATTGAAAATAATCACGCTGACGGTGTCAATGACAATCAATCAGGAGGAGTAGAAAA
The DNA here is from genome assembly GCF_963854185.1 of Sardina pilchardus. NCBI lineage: Eukaryota > Metazoa > Chordata > Actinopteri > Clupeiformes > Clupeidae > Sardina > Sardina pilchardus. The sequence continues at coordinate 1,344,714 of NC_085004.1, forward strand.
TAATCACGCTTTAGACATGACCAGCCTACTTCAACTTGGTGGCACATAGACCATAGCTAGCAATAATTGCAAATATTTTTTAGATCTTCTGACTAAGTTTACTGTACTTATTCAAACGACATCAGCACCACTGTCACTGGATATAAAGCAAACGTTGACTTTCACTCGGTGCTTCACTGACTTTAAAAAAGTGTCATAATATTATCTATCTATGCACTGCCTGATGCTTGACAGCAATTGCTAGCTCGATGAGTTGCGAAACGACATCAGCAAAACGTACCACTCGGTCCGTATTAAATTTACAGTTAACAACATTGGCTTCCCAGGCATGCATTTAATTACCTTTCACTGCCTTCACGTCTGCCAGGCTCCAAACTGTCTTCATAACAGCAGTTGCAATTCAGTATTAAAACAGCCTTGGTAAAGTTAAAACCAACTATTTGAACTGCAGTTAGTTTAGCCTACCCTCATAACTAGACCTCTCAAATTCCGAAATTGGAAGTCTAAATATACACACTTTATGTTGAAAGTGTAACTGCGATTACATTCTAATTAAAATCCTCCTTGCCTCAAGCACACTGCAGACAGGGCGACCGTTCTACTTCCGGTATTTCGCCGACGTTGGGAGTGAAGTTTACCCAGAATGCTCAGGTCAATACAAATCATCCAAAACACACCGTCAGTATGAAACATCATGTAATTGTCTAGTATATATACCAAATGAACACCCACAATAATTAACAGCGCGTAAGTCCGTACTTGTCCTTCGGGGCCATGGCATTGCTCAGATCTAACAAGTCTCGGGAAGAGACACTCCGTTGCGGACCATCCTAGATCTCTCCGCATAGTACCGTTGCGGACCATCTCCGACATTCAATGATAAATTGAAAGGTGTGAGGCAAGTATCATATGCTAGTGAATGTCTGCCAGGACATGGTACAACTCCATAGTGCTGTGAAAATTGCACCAATATGTTTTACAAGAATGGCCTTGATTTGATTTTTTTTTTTTAAATAGCAACATTGTATCTTAAATCACTCTGAAATGTCATTTCTGCATGACCTAAGCAATCTAAGATGAGCTATTCCGAATAATAGCATACATTCACAAACACACACGTTTTTGCTAATTATAGAGCCACCGACAGACCAAATAACACCAAATTTATTGAGGGTGCTTTCGATGGGGTCTCAAGTCATCCCACCAAATATGGCTTTCATACGTCACAGCATTGCCAAGATAGGCACACTTACTGTTGCCGGCTTCGCTCGCTGAATTTAATTGGTCGTCACAGGCGAACGCTTGGACGTATGAAGGCGAAATCAAGGCATTTGATCCGCCTTGGTCTGTAGATCACGCGTGCCAAGTTTCATGACGATCGGATGAACTATCCGGCCAAAGTCGCTTTACTTTGATTTTGGACAAAATTCAAAATGGTGGAAAATCCATCATGGCGGAAAATTACATCACATGGTGCGTTGGAATCGGCTGAGTCAGAGGATTCCAACGGTATAAGTTTTATCAAAATCGGCCATACGGATCAAACGTTACGGGCATTAACGTGTTTTCCAACTTTGACCAGTTGGTGGCGCTAGGGCGTGAGAGCTGAGAGCATGAAACCTGGTGGTGTCAATAAGGGTAGTCTCTTCTATCAGCATACCAAATTTCATGACTTTGGGTTTTACGGTTTCGGCTACAGGTGGAAAAATGTGTGGGCATCAGCGCTCAAAAATCGCTTTTCCATTCATTCCTATGGGAAAAAATCGACCGGAAAAACTGGAATAACGGGAGAACGACAAGGCGTATCAAAAAGCTGTATACAAGCCACCATCCTCGCATCAGGACCGACGCGTGAGGGGTGGAACGGCGTCTCTAGCTCTAAATCCCTAGGACAAGATAGGGAGACAAAAGTTTGACTTAAGATAAATAAGTAGTATATGAAACGCACGGAGAACAATAGTGTGCTTTTGCAAGCACACTAATAAATTTGATAATAATAGGAAGAACAATAGTGTGCTGCTTTCAGCAAGCACACTAATAACGACGTTAACAAGAGCTAGACAAGCTTGATGCTTACGACTTTCTAATATCATTCATTTCCATTGAGCGCCAGCTAGTTCATGTTAACTTTGGATAAGCTGGGCTATTTCACTTGCACATGAACACAAGTAGCCTAACTAAAACTTCCACAATAACAGAAGCCACGAAACGTTCCATACCAAAACACCCAAACAATAATCACATTTGTATTCTTCGCCTCCGGTTTGCCATAGGCTTGTCCTTTCGCTGTCTGCCAGCGTTGTTGATTTTTTCTGAAACTGGAAATAATCGCTATGCATTATGGGATGCAGTATCTGAGTAGTGAGCATCATTGGTACACTGAGGATTTTGCCACCATTAGTACAACATCCTGGGAACTTTTGCATACTGGTAAAATCTAATTTTTCACACACTGCATACTGCTCGCTAGGTTCACGTCAGTATCAGTATGCGACTAGTACTTACCACCCATTTCAAACAGTGATTTAGTACGCTGTGCTGCTGGTGACGGCTACTGCATACTGGGGTGGGGGGCGTAGTGTGCAGTACACAGTGTATACTTGACCAGTATGTAGTACTTAGCACAAAATTTCGAACACAGCCCCTGTTTCACTACTTCCTCTTCCATTGCTCATTATGACATCACGGCAGCAATTAGAATCTTACGCCAGGTGGCCGGCCACCTGGGCACCAACTGTCAGTTTCTCTGGCTTTAAGCATACAGTCTCTCAGAAGACCACATATCCTGTTAACTGTTTCCTCTGTCCACAACTGTTTCAAAATAAAAGTCCTCACTGCAATAATACACTATTAAATAATTTAACCACTGAAACTACTCAACTATTGAACTGTTCAACCATTCGAACTGTCAGTTATCATCCACTATGCCTCCAGTCAACTACATGAAACCTCCATGTACCTAGCAACCAACATAGCAACCATTCAAATTAAGTGTTTATGACCGTTTCCATAACAACCAACATGATTATACTGCAGTAACTTCTTGTTTCCTGATAGTGGCCACCATGGAAACCCTAGCAACAAATGTTTCAAAATAAAAGTCCTCACTAGCAAGTTAGCTAGTTAGCATGGTTAGCATTGTTAGCATAGTTAGCATTTTTAGCATAACTGCAAAAAATCATCAACTAAGTTAGCTAATCAACCTGGTTAGCATTGTTAGCAAATTTAGCATTGTTAGCATAGTTAGCATTTTTAGCATTACTGCTAGAAATCATCGGTTAAGTTAGCTAATCAACCTGGTTAGCATTGTTAATAAAGTTAGCATTGCTAACATTATTAGCATTTTTAACGTAACTGCTAGAAATCATTAGCTAAGTTAGCTAATCAACATTTTAACATGAATAGAAATCATTAGTTAAGTTAGAACTGGAATGTTTCATCTTTTAACTGTATACCTTCACACTATCAACTCTCTGTAAACTATGCAACCACCATGTTTACCCTAGCTACACCTTAGTAACCATATCTACATTATCTATCTATTTTTGCATTTTCATGCACTGGTAATTCCTTGGAATTGCATTTCTAGTTCTTCTTCTAACGCACGCAATTCAGCTTCAACCGCTTAACGTAGAAACTCCATTCAAATTTTGTTGCGTAGGTCTTACTTACGCGATGTGGGCTTTGTATTTTTCAACATTGTAACTTTTATACTTTTTAAACTATTAGTTAAAAACTATTACAATTTCCCCCATAGACTTAACATTGCTCATTATGACATCACGGCAGCAATTAGAATCTTACGCCAGGTGGCCGGCCACCTGGGCACCAACTGTCAGTTTCTCTGGCTTTAAGCATACAGTCTCTCAGAAGACTACATATCCTGTTAACTGTTTCCTCTGTCCACAACTGTTTCAAAGTAAAAGTCCTCACTGCAATTATACACTATTAAATCATTTAACCATTGAAACTACTCAACTATTGAACTGTTCAACCATTCCAACTGTCAGTTATCATCCACTATGCCTCCAGTCAACTACATGAAACCTCAATGTACCTAGCAACCAACATAGCAACCATTAAAATTAAGTGTTTATGACCGTTTCCATAGCAACCAACATGATTATACTGCAGTAACTTCTTGTTTCTTGATAGTGGCCACCATGGATACCCTAGCAACAAATGTTTCAAAATAAAAGTCCTCACTAGCAAGTTAGCTAGTTAGCATGGTTAGCATAGTTAGCATAGTTAGCATTTTTAGCATAACTGCAAAAAATCATCAACTAAGTTAGCTAATCAACCTGGTTAGCATTATTAGCTAATTTAGCATTGTTAGCATAGTTAGCATTTTTAGCATTACTGCTAGAAATCATCGGTTAAGTTAGCTAATCAACCTGGTTAGCATTGTTAGAAAAGTTATCATTGCTAGCATAATTAGCATTTTTAGCATAACTGCTAGAAATCATTACCTAAGTTAGCTAATCAACATTTTAACATGAATAGAAATCATTAGTTAAGTTAGAGCTGGAATGTTTCATCTTTAAACTGTCTACCTTCACACTATCAACTCTCTGTAAACTATGCAACCACCAAGTTTATCCTAGCTACACCTTAGCAACCATATCTACATTATCTATCTATTTTTGCATTTTCATGCACTGGTAATTCCTTGGAATTGCATTTCTAGTTATAATTCTTTTTCTTCTAACGCTCGCAATTCAGCTTGAACCGTTTAACGTAGAAACTTGATTCAAACTTTGCTACGTAGGTCTTACTAAGGAGACCTGTGCAATATATTTTTCAACTTTGGAACTTTTATACTTTTTAAACTGTAAATTAAAAACTATTAAACATTTCCCCATAGACTTAACATTGCTCATTATGACATCACAGCAGCAATTAGAATGTTACGCCAGGTGGCCAGTCCAGGTGCAGCAGCTCTCTCTCTCTCTCAGGCTACATACACTGGCTCTCTTAAGACTAGCCAGTTAAATTGATTACACCTGTATCTGTATCCACTACTCTCAGTAGAGAGCTGTGTCTCTCCAGTCTACAAGAATATAAGGCACATTCCATCCAACTTTCTATCCATTCATCTTCTTCAGACCATTCACTCATCCACCCATTAAACTGTCTATCAACATCTATTAAACAATCTGCCTATCAACATCCATTAAACTCTCTGTCTATCAACATTAATTAGACTATCTACATTCAACTTTTAAATGATTTACTCTGTCTCAGGCTTTAAGCACACTCTCTCTTAAGACTAGCCAGTTAAATTGATTACACCTGTATCAACTACTCTCAGAGAGCTGTATCAGTGTCTCTCTTAACAAGAATATAAGGCACATTCCATCCAACCTTCTATCCATTCATCTTCTTCAGACCATTCACTCATCCACCCATTAAACTGTCAATCAATATCTATTAAACAATCTGCCTATCAACATCCATTAAACATTCTGTCTATCAACATTAATTAGACTATCTACATACAACTTTCAAAGTATTTACTGTGGGTGCCTCTCAAGCAGCGTTTATATGTCCTCCCTCGCTCCTCGATCCTCAATGATCTACATAAAGAAAGATAGAAGAAGGGCTAGACTATCCCATTGTTGCCGCTCCATCATTCTTTATGTAGATCAGTGAGGATCGAGGAGCGAGAGAGGACGCGTAAACGCTATATGAGAGGCACCTTCTGTCTCAGGCTTTAAGCATACAATCTCATTTAGACTACAGATTCTGTTTCACTACTTCCTCTGTCCACAACGGTTTCAAAATAAAGGTCCTCACTGCAATAATACACTATTAAATCATTTAACCATTGTAACTACTCAACTATTTAACTGTTCAACCATTCCAACTGTCAGTTATCAACTATGCCTCCAGTCAACTACACGAAACCTCCATGTACCTAGCAATCAACATACCAACCATTAAAATTAAGCGTTTATGACCGTTTCCATAGCAACCAACATGATTATGCTGCAGTAACTTCTTGCTTCCTGATAGTGGCCACCATGGATACCCTAGCAACAAATGTTTCAAAATAAAAGTCCTCACTAGCAAGTTAGCTAGTTAGCATGGTTAGCATAGTTAACATTGTTAGCATAGTTAGCATTTTTAGCATAACTGCAAAAAACATCTAACTAAGTTAGCTAATCAACCTGGTTAGCATTGTTAGCAATTTTAGCATAGTTAGCATTTTTAGCATTATTGCTAGAAATCATCAGTTAAGTTAGCTAATCAACCTGGTTAGCATTGTTAGTTTAAGTTAGCATTGTTACCATAGTTAGCATTGCTAGCATAGTTAGCATTTTTAGCATAACTGCTAGAAATCATTAGCTAAGTTAGCTAATCAACCTGGTTAACACTGTGAGCATAGTTAGCATAGTTAACATTTTTACCATTACTGCATGAAATCAGTAGCTAAGTTAACCAATCAACCTGGTTATCATTGTTACCATAGTTAACATTTTAACATGAATAGAAATCAGCAAATCAAAATGTTTCAGCTTTAAACTGTCTACCTTCACACTATCAACTCTCTGTAAACTATGCAACCACCATATTTACCCTAGCTACACCTTAGTAACCATATCTACATTATCTATCTATTTTTGCATTTCATGCACTGGTAATTCCTTGGAATTGCATTTCTAGTTAAACTTCTTCTTCTAACGCTCGCAATTCAGCTTCAACCGTTTAACGTAGAAACTTCATTCAAACGTTGTTGCGTAGGTCTTGCTTATGCCATGTGTGCTTTGTATTTTTCAACTTTGTAACTTTTATACTTTTTGAACTATTAAATAAAAACTATTAACAATTTCCCCATAGACTTAACATTGCTCATTATGACATCACGGCAGCAATTAGAATGTTACCCCAGCTGGTCAGCCACCTGGGCACCAACTGTCAGTTTCTCTCAATCTCTCTGAAGAATACATATTCTGTTCCCCTGTATCCTCTGCGCACAACAGTATCAAAATAAGTCCTCCTAATTCCATCCAACTTTATATCCATTCATCTTCTTCAAACCATTCACTCATCCACCCATTCTAAACAGTCTGCCTATCAACATCAATTAGACACTCTACATTCAACTTTTAAACAATCTACTCTGTCTCAGGCTGGCTCTCTTAAGACTAGCCAGTTAAATTGATTACACCTGTATCTGTATCCACTACTCTCAGTAGAGAGCTGTGTCTCTCCATTCTACAAGAATATAAGGCACATTCCATCCAACATTCTATCCATTCATCTTCTTCAGACCATTCACTCATCCACCCATTAAACTGTCTATCAACATCTATTAAACAATCTGTCTATCAACATCCATTAAACTCTCTGTCTATCAACATTAATTAGACTATCTACATTCAACTTTTAAATTATTTACTCTGTCTCAGGCTTTAAGAGTACTCTGGCTCTCTTAAGACTAGCCAGTTAAATTGATTACACCTGTATCAACTACTCTCACAGAGCTGTATCAGTGTCTCTCTTAACAAGAATATAAGGGACATTCCATCCAACCTTCTATCCATTCATCTTCTTCAGACCATTCACTCATCCACCCATTAAACTGTCAATCAATATCTATTAAACAATCTGCCTATCAACATCCATTAAACATTCTGTCTATCAACATTAATTAGACTATCTACATACAACTTTTAAAGTATTTACTGTGGCTCCCTCTCAAGCAGCGTTTATATGTCCTCCCTCGCTCCTCGATCCTCAATGATCTACATAAAGAAAGATAGAAGAAGGGCTAGACTATCCCATTGTTGCCGCTCCATCATTCTTTATGTAGATCAGTGAGGAGCGAGAGAGGACGCGTAAACGCTATATGAGAGGCACCTTCTGTCTCAGGCTTTAAGCATACAATCTCATTAAGACTACAGATCCTGTTTCTCTACTTCCTCTGTCCACAACTGTTTCAAAATAAAGGTCCTCACTGCAATAATACACTATTAAATCATTTAACCATTGAAACTACTCAACTATTGAACTGTTCAACCATTCCAACTGTCAGTTATCATCCACTATGCCTCCAGTCAACTACATGAAACCTCCATGTACCTAGCAACCAACATAGCAACCATTAAAATTAAGTGTTTATGACCGTTTCCATAGCAACCAACATGATTATACTGCAGTAACTTCTTGTTTCCTGATAGTGGCCAGCATGGATACCCTAGCAACAAATGTTTCAAAATAAAAGTCCTCACTAGCAAGTTAGCTAGTTAGAATGGTTAGCATAGTTAGCATTGTTAGCATTTTTAGCATAACTGCAAAAAATCATCAACTAAGTTAGCTAATCAACCTGGTTAGCATTGTTAGCAAATTTAGCATTGTTAGCATAGTTAGCATTTTTTAGCATTACTGCTAGAAATCATCGGTTAAGTTAGCTAATCAACCTGGTTAGCATTGTTAGTAAAATTAGCATTGCTAGCATAATAAGCATTTTTAGCGTATCTGCTAGAAATCATTAGCTAAGTTAGCTAATCAACATTTTAACATGAATAAAAATCATTAGTTAAGTTAGAACTGGAATGTTTCATCTTTAAACTGTCTACCTTCACACTATCAACTCTCTGTAAACTATGCAACCACCATGTTTACCCTAGCTACACCTTAGTAACCATATCTACATTATCTATCTATTTTTGCATTTTCATGCACTGGTAATTCCTTGGAATTGCATTTCTAGTTATTATTCCACTACTTCTTCTAACGCTCGCAATTCAGCTTGAACCGTTTAACGTAGAAACTTGATTCAAACGTTGCTACGTAGGTCTTACTTAGGAGACCTGTGGAATATATTTTTCAACTTTGTAACTTTTATACTTTTTAAACTATGAATTAAAAACTATTAAAAATGTCCCCATAGACTTAACATTGCTCATTATGACATCACGGCAGCAATTAGAATGTTACGCCAGGTGGCCAGTCCAGGTGCAGCAGCTCTCTCTCTCTCTCTCAGGCTACATACACTGGCTCTCTTGAGACTACATTTTCTGTTCCCCTGTATCAACATAAGTCTTCCTAATTCCATCCAACTTTCTATCCATTCATCTTCTTCAAACCATTCACTCATCCACCCATTCTAAACAGTCTGCCTATCAACATCAATTAGACGCTCTACATTCAACTTTTAAACAATCTACTCTGTCTCAGGCTGGCTCTCTTAAGACTAGCCAGTTAAATTGATTACACCTGTATCTGTATCCACTACTCTCAGTAGAGAGCTGTGTCTCTCCATTCTACAAGAATGTAAGGCACATTCCATCCAACTTTCTATCCATTCATCATCTTCAGACCATTCACTCATCCACCCATTAAACTGTCTATCAACATCCATTAAACTCTCTGTCTATCAACATTAATTAGACTATCTACATTCAACTTTTAAATGATTTACTCTGTCTCAGGCTTTAAGCATACTCTGGCTCTCTTAAGACTAGCCAGTTAAATTGATTACACCTGTATCAACTGTCAGTTTCTCTGGCTTTAAGCATACAATCTCTCTGAAGACTACATATCCTGTTAACTGTTTGCTCTGTCCACAACTGTTTCAAAATAAAAGTCCTCACTGCAATAATACACTATTAACTCATTGGCTGCCAGCGATTTTCAGTGCAGAGCGCTCCATACTGCCAGACGTTTTACAGCATTTTGACTGTTTTTCCAAGATCCACCGAACGGTGAGCTTTATGACTATGTAAACACCGAAGGTACCAAATGAAAGAGTAGACTCTCTTCTTTCACCAGGAAAAAACGGCTTGTTTCTATCGTTTTCCGTTCTTTAGTAATCGTCAGTAGAACATGGGTTAGTTTTGCTAAAAACACCTGTTTTTGACCAAAACATGGAGAAAACGATCTTTTTGTGAAAATCAACTTTTTAACGTTAGCGTTTCAGTAGTATGTCAACCACGATTGCACTGTTATCTCGTCAGTCTCGTCAAGGTTGCTAGGGACTCTGATGGTCGCTAAAGACTCTGAACAGGATGCTAGACTTAGCAAGCTAGCACTAGCAAGGTTGTTGTTAGTCTATATCGCAATATCCAATGTAAATGGATCATACCGTTCACATGTTTTCCATCCTTGATGTAAGAAGTAAGCATATTTATTCCCTGCATCGCGTGCAAACTAGATCCACTGTGGTCGATCTTCAGTGTGTTTACTAGTTGTCTCTGCATGACTTGTGCACTCTAGGCAGATACTAATGATCCAAATGGCACTGTTGCCATCTAGAGGTTCGGATCGCTAGTGCAGTCTGTTTACAAGCCTGAAACTCTGCCAGATCGTTCCCAAGCCCACCCAGGAGCCCTCCCCATTGAAAAACGTCTAAAGACGTCAATGGCAGTCAACGTATGTGTCTGAAATGACGTTTAAAGACGTCAATGGCAGTTAATGAGTTAAATCATTTAACCATTGAAACTACTCAACTATTTAACTGTTCAACCATTCCAACTGTCAGTTATCATCAACTATGCCTCCAGTCAACTACATGAAACCTCCATGTACCTAGCAACCAACATAGCAACCATTGAAATTAAGCGTTTATGACCGTTTCCATAGCAACCAACATGATTATACTGCAGTAACTTCTTGTTTCCTGATAGTGGCCACCATGGATAACCTAACAACAAATGTTTCAAAATAAAAGTCCTCACTAGCAAGTTAGCTAGTTACCATGGTTAACATAGTTAGCATAACTGCTAGAAATGATTAGCTAAGTTAGCTAATCAACCTGGTTAGCATTTTTAGCATAGTTAACATTTTAAGCATAACTGCAAAAAATCATCAACTAAGTTAGCTAATCAACCTGGTTAGCATTGTTAGCAATTTTAGCATTGTTAGCATTTTTAGCATTATTGTTAGAAATCATCAGTTAAGTTAGCTAATCAACCTGGTAAGCATTGTCAATAAAGTTAGCATTGTTACCATAGTTAACATTGCTAGCATAGTTAGCATATTAAGCATAACTGCTAGAAATCATAGCTAAGTTAGCTAATCAACCTGGTTAGCACTGTGAGCATAGTTAGCATAGTTAACATCTTTACCATAACTGCAAGAAATCAGTAGCTAAGTTAACCAATCAACCTGGTTATCAATGTTACCATAGTTAACATTTTAACAGGAATAGAAATCATTAGTTAAGTTAGAACTGGAATGTTTCAGCTTTAAACTGTCTACCTTCACACTATCAACTTTCTGTAAACTATGCAACCACCATGTTTACCCTAGCTACACCTTAGTAACCATATCCACATTATCTATCTATTTTTGCATTTTCATGCACTGGTAATTCCTTGGAATTGCTTTTCTAGTTATTATTATAGTGCATGAAAATGCACTATACTGTTCTTCCTAGGCTTCTTATTATTCTTCTAACGCACGCAATTCAGATTGAACCGTTTAACGTAGAAACTTCATTCAAACTTTGTTGCGTAGGTCTCGCTTATGCCATGTGTGCTTTGTATTTTTCAACTTTGTAACTTTTATACTTTCTAAACTATGAATTAAAAAACGATTTCCCCATAGATTTAACATTGAGCTTTTTCCCCATAGACTTAACATTGCTCATTATGACATCACGGCAGCAATTAGAATCTTACGCCAGGTGGCCGGCCACCTGGGCACCAACTGTCAGTTTCTCTGGCTTTAAGCATACAGTCTCTCAGAAGACTACATATCCTGTTAACTGTTTCCTCTGTCCACAACTGTTTCAAAATAAAAGTCCTCAATGCAATAATACACTATTAAATCATTTAACCATTGAAACTACTCAACTATTGAACTGTTCAACCATTCCAACTGTCAGTTATCATCCACTATGCCTCCAGTCAACTACATGAAACCTCCATGTACCTAGCAACCAACATAGCAACCATTAAAATGAAGTGTTTATGACCGTTTCCATAGCAACCAACATGATTATACTGCAGTAACTTCTTGTTTCCTGATAGTGGCCACCATGGATACCCTAACAACAAATGTTTCAAAATAAAAGTCCTCACTAGCAAGTTAGCTAGTTAGCATGGTTAGCATAGTTAGCATTGTTAGCATAGTTAGCATTTTTAGCATAACTGCAAAAAATCATCAACTAAGTTAGCTAATCAACCTGGTTAGCATTGTTAGCATATTTAGCATAGTTAGCATCTTTAACATTACTGCTAGAAATCATCAGTTAAGTTAGCTAATCAACCTGGTTAGCATTGTTAATAAAGTTAGCATTGCTAGCATAATTAGCATTTTTAACATAACTGCTAGAAATCATTAGCTAAGTTAGCTAATCAACATTTTAACATGAATAGAAATCATTAGTTAAGTTAGAACTGGAATGTTTCATCTTTAAACAGTCTACCTTCACACTATCAACTCTCTGTAAACTATGCAACCACCATGTTTACCCTAGCTACACCTTAGTAACCATATCTACATTATCTATCTATTTTTGCATTTTCATGCACTGGTAATTCCTTGGAATTGCATTTCTAGTTATTAAACTTCTTCTTCTAACGCAGCCAATTCAGCTTCAACCGTTTAACGTAGAAACTTCATTCAAACGTTGTTGCGTAGGTCTTGCTTATGCCATGCCTGCTTTGTATTTTTTAACTTTGTAACTTTTATACTTTTTAAACTATTACTTAAAAACTATTACCATTTCCCCCATAGACTTAACATTGCTCATTATGACATCACGGCAGCAATTAGAATCTTACGCCAGGTGGCCGGCCACCTGGGCACCAACTGTCAGTTTCTCTGGCTTTAAGCATACAGTCTCTCAGAAGACTACATATCCTGTTAACTGTTTCCTCTGTCCACAACTGTTTCAAAATAAAAGTCCTCACTGCAATAATACACTATTAAATCATTTAACCATTGAAACTACTCAACTATTGAACTGTTCAACCATTCCAACTGTCAGTTATCATCCACTATGCCTCCAGTCAACTACATGAAACCTCCATGTACCTAGCAACCAACATAGCAACCATTCAAATTAAGTGTTTATGACCGTTTCCATAGTAACCAACATGATTATACTGCAGTAACTTCTTGTTTCCTGATAGTGGCCACCATGGAAACCCTAGCAACAAATGTTTCAAAATAAAAGTCCTCACTAGCAAGTTAGCTAGTTAGCATGGTTAGCATAGTTAGCATAGTTAGCATGTTAGCATAACTGCAAAAAAATCATCAACTAAGTTAGCTAATCAACCTGGTTAGCATTGTTAGCAAATTTAGCATTGTTAGCATAGTTAGCATTTTTAGCATTACTGCTAGAAATCATCAGTTAAGTTAGCTAATCAACCTGGTTAGCATTGTTAGTAAAGTTAGCATTGCTAGCATAATAAGCATTTTTAGCGTAACTGCTAGAAATCATTAGCTAAGTTAGCTAATCAACATTTTAACATGAATAGAAATCATTAGTTAAGTTAGAACTGGAATGTTTCATCTTTAAACAGTCTACCTTCACACTATCAACTCTCTGTAAACTATGCAACCACCATGTTTACTCTAGCTAGACCTTAGTAACCATATCTACATTATCTGTCTATTTCTGCATTTTCATGCACTGGTAATTCCTTGGAATTGCATTTCTAGTTCTTCTTCTAACGCACGCAATTCAGCTTCAACCGCTTAACGTAGAAACTCCATTCAAACTATGTCGCGTAGGTCTTACTTACGCGATGTGGGCTTTGTATTTTTCAACTTTGTAACTTTTATACTTTTTAAACTATTAGTTAAAAACTATTACAATTTCGCCCATAGACTTAACATTGCTCATTATGACATCACGGCAGCAATTAGAATCTTATGCCAGGTGGCCGGCCACCTGGGCACCAACTGTCAGTTTCTCTGGCTTTAAGCATGCAGTCTCTCAGAAGACTACATATCCTGTTAACTGTTTCCTCTGTCCACAACTGTTTCAAAATAAAAGTCCTCACTGCAATAATACTCTATCAAATCATTTAACCATTGAAACTACTCAACTATTGAACTGTTCAACCATTACAACTGTCAGTTATCATCCACTATGCCTCCAGTCAACTACATGAAACCTCCATGTACCTAGCAACCAACAAAGCAACCATTAAAATTAAGTGTTCATGACCGTTTCCATAGCAACCAACATGATTATACTGCAGTAACTTCTTGTTTCCTGATAGTGGCCACCATGGATACCCTAGCAACAAATGTTTCAAAATAAAAGTCCTCACTAGCAAGTTAGCTAGTTAGCATGGTTAGCATAGTTAGCATTTTTAACATAGCTGCAAAAAACATCAACTAAGTTAGCTAATCAACCTGGTTAGCATTGTTAGCAAATTTAATATTGTTAGCATAGTTAGCATGTTTAGCATTACTGCTAGAAATCATCGGTTAAGTTAGCTAATCAACCTGGTTAGCATTGTTAGTGAAGTTAGCATTGTTAGCATAATTAGCATTTTTAGCATAACTGCTAGAAATCATTAGCTAAGTTAGCTATTCAACATTTTAACATGAATAGAAATCATTAGTTAAGTTAGTAGTGGAATGTTTCATCTTTAAACTGTCTACCTTCACACTATCAACTCTCTGTAAACTATGCAACCACCATGTTTACCCTAGCTACACCTTAGTAACCATATCTAAATTACATTATCTATCTATTTTTGCATTTTCATGCACTGGTAATTCCTTGGAATTGCATTTCTAGTTATTCTTCTTCTAACGCACGCAATTCAGCTTGAACCGTTTAACGTAGAAACTTCATTCAAACGTTGTTGCGTAGGTCTTGCTTATGCCATGTGTGCTTTGTATTTTTCAACTTTGTAACTTTTATACTTTTTAAACTATTAGTTAAAAACTATTACAATTTCCCCCATAGACTTAACATTGCTCATTATGACATCACGGCAGCAATTAGAATCTTACGCCAGGTGGCCGGCCACCTGGGCACCAACTGTCAGTTTCTCTGGCTTTAAGCATACAGTCTCTCAGAAGACTACATATCCTGTTAACTGTTTCCTCTGTCCACAACTGTTTCAAAATAAAAGTCCTCACTGCAATAATACACTATTAAATCATTTAACCATTGAAACTACTCAACTATTTAACTGTTCAACCATTCCAACTGTCAGTTATTATCCACTATGCATCCAGTCAACTACATGAAACCTCCATGTACCTAGCAACCAACATAGCAACCATTAAAATTAAGTGTTTATGACCGTTTCCATAGCAACCAACATGATTATACTGCAGTAACTTCTTGTTTCTTGATAGTGGCCACCATGGATACCCTAGCAACAAATGTTTCAAAATAAAAGTCCTCACTAGCAAGTTAGCTAGTTAGCATGGTTAGCATAGTTAGCATAGTTAGCATTGTTAGCATAGGTAGCATTTTTAGCATAACTGCAAAAAATCATCAACTAAGTTAGCTAATCAACCTGGTTAGCATTATTAACAAATTTAGCATTGTTAACATAGTTAGCATTTTTAGCATTACTGCTAGAAATCATCGGTTTAGTTAGCTAATCAACCTGGTTAGCATTGTTAATAAAGTTAGCATTGCTAGCATAATTAGCATTTTTAGCGTAACTGCTAGAAATCATTACCTAAGTTAGCTAATCAACATTTTAACATGAATAGAAATCATTAGTTAAGTTAGAGCTGGAATGTTTCATCTTTAAACTGTCTACCTTCACACTATCAACTCTCTGTAAACTATGTAACCACCATGTTTACCCTAGCTACACCTTAGTAACCATATCTACATTATCTATCTATTTTTTCATTTTCATGCACTGGTAATTCCTTGGAATTGCATTTCTAGTTATTGATATTCTTCTAACGCTTTTTGTGCGTGCAATTCAGCTTCAACCGTTTAACGTAGAAACTTCATTCAAACTGCGCTGCGTAGGTCTTACTTAGGTGACTTCAGCTATGTATTTTTCAACTTTGTAGCTTTTATACTTTTTGAACTATTAAATAAAAACTATTAAAATTTCCCCATAGACTTAACATTACATTATGACATCATAATAGGGCAATTAGAATCTTATGCCAGGTGGCCAGTCCAGGTGCAGCAGCTCTCTCTCTCTCTCTCAGCCTTTTAACCCTATAGACCCCAGCAAAATTCTAGAATGCTGCTGCTGCTCCCTGAGAATTTTGAGAAAATATGAGTATTTTCAATATACTTAGAATAATGAAGAATATCTCAAATTGAGTTGAAAATGGACAATTACAAGTTTATTTTATTTAAAAGATCAGAATCAGAACTTTTTAATGATATGTAATTGAATGTTTATTAAATACTTTATATTTGTCAAAAGGATTTCGAACTGTAAAACATTGGAAATATACACATGGATTTAGTGTGAATAGGGTTATTTACATTCATTACATTTTCAATATTGAAATTTAATAAGTAGGTATAATATAATTCTTTTTATTCATATATTACTCTTATTCAACTGATAAAAACAACCATTTCAACCAACCCTCAATCTACAACATTCCATGAAATTCCTGGAAGCACGGTCCCACCCTACATAGTGGAACAACACAAGTGGAGCACCCAAATGACGTTTCCACACATCTGCCGCTGTTAGCTCTCCTACCTCCTCTTTTGCAACTGATACACCCTTTTTTTCTTCCTGAAAAACGCACAAGATCATGCCCCACCTTCAGGTTAGAGGTAACCACTAGGGGTGTAAATCGGAGCCTTCATGCCGATTCGATGCGATATCGATTTCCTAGGCCAGCGATTCGATTCTTTTCGATTATTTAGAATTCCCACCGATACGATTCGATTCGATTCGATTCGATTTGTACATGATATCTATTAAGTTTAAAAAATCTAGAAAAATATAAATCATTTGCCTTTTATTGAGAATACAGAAACAGTAGCCTATTCTATTCACATGATGTGTATGTTACAGTAGGCTATAAACAAGGCCAAATTATCTTTCTACCAGCCACAAAACTTTTAGTGCAGTTTCTTCCTCCACACGCTGTGACATAGCCTACCTGCTGACTGTGAGATAACCTAATACAAACTTTAGGCCCAAAATATCTGCTATTGCATGTGCATTTTGTGTGTAATCAATATTAGAAGATTAAATAGCTAAACGTTTAACTTTAGGTAATTTAAGTCATAGGCAGCCTTCACTGCGATGTGAGATTAAATAGGTGTCTGTCACTTTAAGGACGTGAACTTGTGAAAACGTTCTAAAGTTGGAAAGATTTCCTGGCCGTGTCGTGGTAGCCTATTACTGTATGTAGCGGTACCGGCTATGATAGTTGCAAGCTATAGATGTCACTGTTAAAAATAAATCAATCCACAACTGGAGGACTTTTTGAATCTAAGGAACATGCTCAGCCAATACAGTATGGGAAACGAACACAAATCATAATCTGAAGCATGTTTAACTAACGGGATAAACGTGAAGATTTCCCCGAAACTTTAAATTGATTCGTTTGAACACTCGTTTCTCCAATTCCACTTCGTCCTAATAACTGTTATTAAATATCACCTGCTAGAACACAGAAATGTTCAGAACACGTAGCCTAACTTGTAAAACGACACAGTAACTAAAACATGAGTAAAATCAAGAGGTCTCTAGAATGCATTGGCCAAATGGCATTGCGTAGGCCTATAATAATGACTAACATCACTGTTAGCGTGCTCACTTGATCTGAGGAATCCATCAGCTGTTTTCCACAGGGAAAAAACGTGTGCATCAGGTGAAGCTATGGTAGGCAAAACATACATGTAGTCCACCAACTTATGCGATGATGACAAAATTCGCAGCCAATACGCTTTGTTGCGGTGCTGAAAGTTTACAGTGAAGCATGTCAACAATCCGCCTGACTTTTTAATTCTACTCGCCAGATTTTCACTCACATTTGGCGAGTGGCAGAGGGTGCCAATTTTAAACCCCTACTAGGCTATAAAGTAGAAGACAATAATGAGGATAGCGCTACCCGCAGATTAGGAGTAGGTAGTAGGCTACGTATACGAGCGGATGCTGAAAATAAACAGACGGCAAAATATTAAAATAAATATATTAATCGATTATCTTGCGGACGTATCGATGCATTGAATCGTCGGCTGTAGAATCGATGCATCGATACAAATCGATTAATATTTACACCCCTAGTAACCACCCTGTCTACAGTACCAGATGCAATGCCCTTTGCTCCTCGCATTCTGGAACTAAAGCCATCACACAGCTCATGGACCAGATTTATTTTGAAGGCTTTCAGGGACCATGGCCTGCGGTTCTTTGGGAGAGGTCTTTGCTGGAGTACCCACACAATGTACGCATTCACAATGGCTACATTTAACAAACCCCAAAATACGTACTTCCACCATTTTCTACCAGTGCGTCCTACATTGTAATAACTTCTCATTTGATCTAAGTGATCAACTCCCCCCATTTTCCTGTTATAATCCATAATAACTTTGGGGACAGTTATTAATTCGTCTTGCCTAAATTTTGTTCTGGGCTTCTGTGTGTCTTCCCCTGAGTTATTGGTGGACACAGTGAATACATCCCTTTTGTCACGCCAGCGACAAACCATCACACTACCATCAGTGACCTTCCTACTCTCACCAACCATCAAGGCATCTTCCAAAATAGTCTTAGGGAAACCCTTCATAGTTTTGCGGATGGTTCCACAGTAGTAAGTGCTACACTGTAGTAAATCGTTAGCCAGGGGAAAAGAAGAAAAAAAGTATCTGCGTACACATGATAGTTGCGTCCCAGGTAGCCCCTCATGAGTCCCATAACAACTCTGTGGGCTAGTCCCTTTCCATTTGCCTCATCACCATCCTTCCCTGTGTAGACATGAAAAGCTAAACAGTATCCTGTGAAGGAATCACAGAGGCACCATATTTTAATTCCCCATTTCACAGGTTTTTTTGGCATGTATTGTTTCCAGCGCAGCCGTCCATCATATTTTATCATGGCCTCGTCAACTGAAAGAGATGTCCAGGGGGTTAGAATTTTGGCGAAATTTTGTTGGAGAATTTGGATAAAAGGCCTGACTTTGTACAATTTATCTTCATGGTCAATTTCTGATGTAGCTCTACACTGCATGAAGCAGCAAAGTTGCTCGAATCTGTTCCTAGACATTCTATTGGCTATAAAGGGAACACGCAGACATTCATCAGAGCTCCAGAAATCGGTAATTGATGGCAAACTGTGAATACCCATCAAAATATTGAATCCCACAAAGGCTTTCATTTCTGCTTCAAATGTATCGTACCAGGTAGGAGGGGAGTTGTTAATGGCAGCATAGGTGTTTGTATTTGCTACCATGTCACCAAAAAAACACACACCTAGCAGCTGCAGAAGCAACTCTAACACCCCGGTAACGCTCGTTGTAGGACCTGGTTGGGTGTCACAGGGATTAATGGTGGGAGCTGTCACCATTTCTGTCCATTCAGAGTCCAGTGGACCAGCTCCTCTCTCTCTGCCTCCTCCTCTTCCTCCTCCTCTTCCTCTGCCTCCTCCTCTGCCTCCTCTCCCTCTGCCTCCTCCTCTTCCTCCTCCTCTGCCTCCTCTTCTTCCTCTGCCTCCTCCTCTTCCTCCTCTCCCTCTTCCTTCTCTCCCTCTCAGAGACAACACTGGCTGCTCTTCATATTCCTCGCCTTCATCTCCGTCCTCCTCATTCTCCTCACTCGATTGAGCATCACTGCTCTCACACACCAAATCCATCTAAAACAAACAAAATACTAACAGGGAAAGGGCTTTCCTTTTTGCTTTCTTTGTAGAAAGCAATCATTTTACGAGAAGAGGTCAGGTCTTCCTGTACAAGCAGGCTTCTCCAATATAATTCCTCCACTCATCATGCCGTTGCTACTTCCATTTATCAATGGTTTCTTCCTCAACCGCGACATCTGGCTTACTTTGGATTCCTTATAGGCCTAAGAGTATGTTTTATCCATATGAAGGAAGCTGCAGCTAAACTTGGAGACTCAGAAAAAAAGTCTAGCCCACTACTAAACTGGAAATGTATCATTAACCATTTTACCTTTACAGACATAGCCTATAGACACCAACAAATATTTTCCAAAGAATTTATTATCTCAGCTGCATTATTCAGTAGCACAAAGTACATTCATATTTGCCCTGCCAAAGCTATACAACACCTTCTGATAGCCTATATAGCCTAATTGCAAAATAAAATAAATATATAAATACTGAAATAACCAAAACAACGTCTACGACGCTCGTACAATGACAGTGTGGAAGAATGACAGCGACGCGAGCCAATCCCCCCCCCAGTCGCAGATAACGTTTTTGCCCGAGATAACGTTACTAGAAATGTCACTTGATGTTCATAAGCCATGCAATCCATGTAAGAGGAATACTCTGTGTACTAACAGCATAGTAAGACCTGGCATATATCCAGCCAGTTTACTAGCAACCAACAATTAGGCTTACAAGTAAGATAAACATCTTCGCGAAATCTGCGTTATCGTCAGACCATCGTTTTGACAGGAATTTATGTGCTTGCTAGCACCAAGCGGATTACCTCACCTACAATACGGCTTGGACTAAAATCACTAGTACTTCACGATCTACTGTGGTTACCAACAGATTAGGGCTGAACGATATATTGCATTTGCGATAATATCGCGATATGATGAAGTGCAATTTTCTAACCGCATAGGCTGCGATTACCCTATGCGATTACCCTCTGGTCACGTGACATGAGAGCGTAAAGTAGCAAATATTTTAAACAGTCTATCAGAGAGTGAACTCGGCAAGCTGCTCGATAGAACCATTGAACCAACATTTTTAAGAGTGCGACTGAAACAAATTCTAGGTTACACTGGTGCACCTGCGCTGGTCGGGTGAAAGCATGAATGTCTTTCGCAAGTTTTCATTGTAGACTATGCGTGCAAATTCACCAAACGGTCAATTCAAACCCCTCTCCTTAGCCCGCTTTCTCTCCCTCTCCCTCCCTCTCTCTCTCTGTCGTGCGCGCTCAATGGACACCAGACCCGCGACATGCACATTCAATCCAAATAAAACATTCACAATCGTGAAAGCAATGACGCATAGAAGACGATTAGCTAAATTATATATAAAATCCGGTTAGCATCATTATTAGCATACTGCAGACATCTAAAACTCTTGCGTTCAAATTGACTGATCATCTCAATACAGATGTTTTCCAACTTCAAGACTCAAAAGGGCTTATCCCAAGGAGAATAAAAGTAAAAGTAGTAAAAGTATTTATCTACCTTGAAACTGACCCGTCCAAACAGTAGACTATGATAAGATAGCCAACTATGCTACTTTGTTTACAATATTTTGAGGCTTCAACCAGACAGCTGAATTAAAGAGACAGAGTTGGAATAGTCAGTGCAGTGTGCTGTGCAGCCATGAATATCAGGAATTTCTGTATGCAGAACATATCACGTTCATTAAAGTGAATTATCTGAAAAACTGTGTAATAATATTTAGGCTATTAATATTTTCATATTTTTGCAATCTGCACTTTTGTTTGTGTGACTTGTTACTGACTTTCATTTTAATCTTTACACCAGGCTTCCTTGTACTAGTAGCCTACTTTATGTTCTAATATGTAGGCCTACAAGGTTGAAAGTTCAAAATATAGGCCTACTATTGTGATTGAAGTAGCTAGTTAAAAAAAATGTCATCCATCAATTCATGCATCACCTGTCATCATAACAGAGGTATGACTTCCAGGAAATAAGAGTTTATTTTTAATCTAATATAGCCTATTGCCCATGCTATATGATTTACTGCTTGTTTTTGTTGAAAAATTCGCAAGACAAACACCTTAAAAAATAATGCCATATCGCATCGCAATCGCAATATTGGCAAGAAAAATCGCAATTAGATTATTTTCCATAATCGTTCAGCCCTACAACAGATAAGGTAAATAATTTTCGCAATATTTGCTGTATCATGGTTTATAGGTAAGAGGCTACTGTGTAGGCTAACTTTGTTTTGAAAGACACCGGCGCACTAACACAAACTGTAGGCTCCGTGAAGTTAGCGTAGCTATTCATAACTGTTGTAGATGCCAGAGTTGGCAACTACTGCAATAATACACTATTAAATCATTTAACCATTGAAACTGCTCAACCATTCCAACTGTCAGTTATCATCAACTATGCCTCCAGTCAACTACATGAAACCTCCATGTACCTAGCAACCAACATAGCAACCATTAAAATTAAGCGTTTATGACCGTTTCCATAGCAACCAACATGATTAACCATTGAAACTGCTCAACCATTCCAACTGTCAGTTATCATCAACTATGCCTCCAGTCAACTACATGAAACCTCCATGTACCTAGCAACCAACATAGCAACCATTAAAATTAAGCGTTTATGACCGTTTCCATAGCAACCAACATGATTTTACTACAGTAACTTCTTTATTTCTGATAGTGGCCACCATAGATACCCTATCAACAAATGTTTCAAAATAAAAGTCCTCACTAGCAAGTTAGCTAGTTAGCATGGTTAGCATTGTTAGCATTTTTTACATAACTGCTAGAAATGATTAGCTAAGTTAGCTAATCAACCTGGTTACCATTGTTAGCACAGTTAGCATTGTTAGCATTTTTAGCATAACTGTTAGAAATGATTAGCTAAGTTAGCTAATCAACCTGTTTAGCATTGTTAGCATAGTGAACATTGTTAGCATGTTTAGCATAACTGCTAGAAATCATTTGTTCAGTTAGAACTGTAATGTTTAAGCTTTAAACTGTCTACCTTCACACTATCAGCTTTCTTTAAACTATGCAACCACCATGTTTACCCTAGCTACACCTTAGTAACTATATCTACATTATCTACTGTATCTATACATTTTTGCATTTTCATGCACTCGTAATTTCCCTGGAATTACATTCTCTAGTTCTTCTTCTAACGCACGCAATTCAGCTTGAACCGTTTAACATAGAAACTTCATTCAAACTTTGTTGCGTAGGTCTCGCTTATGCCATGTGTGCTTTGTATTTTTCAACTTTGTAACTTTTATACTTTTTAAACTATGAATTAAAAAACGATTTCCCCATAGATTTAACATTGAGCTATTTCCCCATAGACTTAACCCTCTATGGGACTTCGTCATTTATAAATGACACTAAAAAAAACTGCTTTAAAAAACAACACAAACCCATAACCAATTATATTACCCCAAATATATGTCACATGGCATCCCCTCTAACCAATAGAATCAAAAGTTTCTCAATGTATCCATAACATTTGTTGCTATGAGGAAGTTTAGGAGACAATACCACATGCTGAGCCACATGCACGAGAGGCAGGATGGTAAGTCCATTTTTAAGCTATAAAACATAAGAATTACTAACAAAAAAAATTATTACTAGATAGCCTAAACTGTTTTGAAGCTTTTTTAGTCTTTTCACATACATATATCCAAAAATCTTTCTTTAAAACCATCAAAAGGTTCATGTCATGTATAAATGACAAAGTCCTATAAAGGGATAGAAAATTCGATAATGACTCAATCTAGCATTCCATTGCTGTAATGCATCATCAGACCATTTCCGCATATATTTTTCTTAGGATGCTTCCACATTTTATGGCAAGGTGAAAGGAACAGCTATGCCTATCCCTGAGGGCAGTGAGGACAGTGAGATGAGCAGTGATGAGGACGAGGTAGTTGTGAGAGGGGAGCACAGCGTCAGGATTGAGCAACAGGAAGACAGCAGCAGTGAGACTGATGGTAGTGAGGATGAGCAGGACGAGCCAGTCAGAGAGGAGAATCTCCAACCAGAGACAGGTCGTAGGTTGTTGTGGAAGTCAGGGATCCGTGCCCATTACCCAGTCCCAGTCTGGAAGATGCGCCTGGCCACTGCAGAAAGGGTGCATTCCCCAACCTATTACTTTAGGCAGATGTTCTCGGCTGAGTGTCTCAAACATATTGTACAGCAGACCAACCTGTACTCTGTGCAGAAGGATGTCAATGTACCCCTGAACTGTACAGAGAAAGATATGGAGCAGTTCATTGGCTGTGCCTTTCAGATGTCCATTTATGGTGTACCTGCAACACGCATGTGCTGGCAGACACACTCTCGCATAGATAAAATTGCGGATGTGATGCCAATGAAAAAATGGGAACAAATCAAGGCAAATTTGCATTTCAATGACAATACCATGAACTGCTGCACTGATAATCCAGGCCGTGATCCTCTCTTCAAACTCAGACCTTTTCTGAACTATACAGTTGAGAGAATGAGAAGCATTCCAATGAATGAGCACCTAAGCATTGATGAGCAAATGATCCCATTCAAAGGCAAGAGTCACTTGAAACAGTACAACCCAAGTAAGCCTCACAAATGGGGATACAAAGCGTATTTGTTGTGTGACTCAAAGGGCATTGCATACAACTTTGAGTTTCATGTAGGCAAAATTCAGCCAGTCGATGGGATGCCTGACTTGGGTGCAAGCAGCAATATAGTTCTGCGTGTAGCATCCATTGTACCTCCTTACCAGAATTTCAAGCTATACCATGACAATTGGTTCACTAGCATAGGGCTTGAAATAGAAATGGCAAAGAGAGGTATCCACTGCCTTGGCACAGTCAGAGTCAACAGGTTAAAGGGATGTCCGTTGACAGCAGACAAAGAAATTAAAAAGATGGGGAGGGGCTTTTTTGAGGAGAAGGTTGCTACCTGTGAAGGGGTGCAGATCATTGCCTGTAAGTGGCAAGACAACCGCAGTGTCACACTTCTCAGCACCTTCGCAGGTGCGTACCCAGTTTCCCAGGTTGAAAGATGGGACAAGAAGAAAAAAGAAATAACTAAGGTAACATGCCCCAATTCTGTCTCAACCTACAATAAATACATGGGAGGCGTTGATCTGATGGATTCACTAATCGCACTCTATCGTACAAAGATCAGGTCACGCAAGTGGTACATTCGAATCTTTTTCCATGTTATGGATATGATTTGTGTCAACGCATGGTTACTGTACCGTAGAGATCGTGAGACAAGTGGTCAATCACAAAAAGGGGAACTCGCCCTAAGAGAGTTCAAGGCGGTCATTGCAGATGTCCTCTGTTCAGAAGGCACAGGCAAAGTGAAACGTGGACGGCCAAGCAATGAATCTCTCCCAAAGCAGCAAAAGAGGAAGAGAGAGTCAATCCCAAATGCGGAGGTTAGGAAGGATGGCATTGCTCACTGGCCTTCTTACACGGAAAAGCAAGGCCGATGCAAAAATGGCAACTGCACTGGCCAAACACGTGTGAAGTGCACTAAGTGTGACGTTCATCTGTGCTTCACACCAAAAAAGAACTGCCTGGTTGAGTTTCATGAATAAACCTTGGACATACCCAAAATGTATAATTCACAGACATGTTTTGAATCATTCTTGTTTTTATCAAAAGAATCCTAAAATGAAATGTATTAAGTGATTTTCAATAAAATATGTTGACAGTTAATTAATCCCTTGTTCATTAATCAATGGGTTTTTACATTGGAAAATCATGAAAAAATATTTACCTCAATGGGACATAGTCATTTATAAATGACGGTACCCTAAAATAAAGGTCAAAGGTCAAATTGAGAAAGTGAGATCAGGAAATGTATTTTAGACCTAAATAAACTTAAAATAAAAGGTATTTGGTTTTTTTCAATCAATATTATTAATTAGTCCCATAGAGGGTTAACATTGCTCATTATGACATCACGGCAGCAATTAGAATGTTACGCCAGGTGGCCAGTCCAGGTGCAGCAGCTCTCTCTCTCTCTCAGGCACACTGGCTCTCTTGAGACTACATTTTTTGTTCCCCTGTCAACTGTATCAACATAAGTCTTCCTAATTCCATCCAACTTTCTATCCATTCATCTTCTTCAAACCATTCACTCATCCACCCATTCTAAACAGTCTGCCTATCAACATCAATTATACGATCTACATTCAACTTTTAAACAATCTACTCTGTCTCAGGCTTTAAGGACACGCTCTCTTAAGACTAGCCAGTTAAATTGATTACACCTGTATCTCTATCCACTACTCTCAGAGAGCTGTGTCTCTCCATTCTACAAGAATATAAGGCACATTCCATCCAACTTTCTATCCATTCATCTTCTTCGGACCATTCACTCATCCACCCATTAAACTGTCTATCAACATCCATTAAACTCTCTGTCTATCAACATTAATTAGACTACATTCAACTTTTAAATTATTTACTCTGTCTCAGGCTTCAAGCATATACACTCTGGCTCTCTTAAGACTAGCCAGTTAAATTGATTACACCTGTATCAACTGTCAGTTTCTCTGGCTATAAGCATACAATCTCTCTGAAGACTACATATCCTGTTAACTGTTTCCTCTGTCCACAACTGTTTCAAAATAAAAGTCCTCACTGCAATAATACACCATTAAATCATTTAACCATTGAAACTACTCAACTATTTAACTGTTCAACCATTCCAACTGTCAGTTATCATCAACTATGCCTCCAGTCAACTACATGAAACCTCCATGTACCTAGCAACCAACATAGCAACCATTAAAATGAAGTGTTTATGACCGTTTCCATAGCAACCAACATGATTATACTGCAGTAACTTCTTGTTTCCTGATAATGGCCACAATGGATACCCTTGCAACAAATGTTTAAAAATTAAAGTCCTCACTAGCAAGTTAGCTAGTTAGCATTGGTAAGCATAGTTAGCATTGTTAGCATTTTTACCATAACTGCTAAAAATGATTAGCTAAGTTAACTAATCAACCTGGTTAGCATTTTTAGCAATTTTAGCATTGTTAGCATGTTTAGCATTATTGCTAGAAATCATCAGTTAAGTTAGCTAATCAACCTGGTTAGCATTGTTAGTAAAGTTAGCATTGTTACCATAGTTAGCATAACTGCTAGAAATCATTAGCTAAGTTAGCTAATCAACCAGGTTAGCACTGTGAGCATATTAAGCATAGTTAACATTTTATACCATAACTGCAAGAAATCAGCTAAGTTAACCAATCAACCTGGTTATCATTGTTAGTTAACATTTTAACATGAATAGAAATCATTAGTTAAGTTAGAACTGGAATGTTTCAGCTTTAAACTGTCTACCTTCACACTATCAACTCTCTGTAAACTATGCAACCACCATGTCAACCCTAGCTACACCTTAGTAACCATATCTACATTATCTATCTATTTTTGCATTTTCATGCACTGGTAATTCCTTGGAATTGCATTTCTAGTTATTACAGTGCATGAAAATGCACTGTACTGTTATTCCAAGTCTTCTTATTACAGTGCATGAAAATGCACTGTACTGTTCTTCCTCGGTCTTCTGCTTCTTCTTATTATTACAGTGCATGAAAATGCACTGTACTGTTATTCCAAGTCTTCTTATTACAGTGCATGGAAATGCACTGTACTGTTATCCCTAGGCTTCTTCTTCTTCTACTACTTCTTATTATTCTTCTTCTAACGCACGCAATTCAGCTTGAACCGTTTAACGTAGAAACTTCATTCAAACTGTGTTACGAAGGTCTTGCTTAGGACATCAGCGCAATGTATTTTTTAACTTTGTAACTTTTATACTTTTTAAACTATAAATTAAAAACTATTAAAAATTCCCCCATAGACTTAACATTGGCCTCTATGACATCACAATCGGGTCGTTAAGCAATTAGAATCTTATGCCAGGTGGCCAGCCCCACCTGCAGCAGCCCTCTCTCTCTCTCAGGCTTTAAGCATACAATCTCTCTGTGAAGACTACATATCCTGTTAACAGTTTCCTCTGTCCACAACTGTTTCAAAATAAAAGTCCTCGCTGCAATAATACACTATTAAATCATTTAACCATTGAAACTACTCAACTATTGAACTGTTCAACCATTCCAACTGTCAGTTATCATCCAATATGCCTCCAGTCAACCACATGAAACCTCCATGTACCTAGCAACCAACATTGCAACCATTCAAATGAAGTGTTTATTACCGTTTCCATAGCAACCAACATGATTATACTGCAGTAACTTCTTGTTTCCTGATAGTGGCCACCATGGATACCCTAGCAACAAATGTTTGAAAATAAAAGTCCTCACTAGCAAATTAGCTAGTTAGCATGGTTAGCATAGTTAGCATAGTTAGCATTTTTAGCATAACTGCAAAAAATCATCAACTAAGTTAGCTAATCAACCTGGTTAGCATTGTTAGCAAATTTAGCATTGTTAGCATAGTTAGCATTTTTAGCATTACTGCTAGAAATCATCGGTTAGGTTAGCTAATCAACCTGGTTAGCATTGTTAGTAAAGTTAGCATGGCTAGCATAATTAGCATTTTTAGCACAACTGCTAGAAATCATTAGCTAAGTTAGCTAATCAACATTTTAACATGAATAGAAATCATTAGTTAAGTTAGAACTGGATTGTTTCATCTTTAAACTGTCTACCTTCACACTATCAACTCTGTAAACTATGCAACCACCATGTTTACCCTAGCTACACCTTAGTAACCATATCTACATTATCTATCTATTTTTGCATTTTCATGCACTGGTAATTCCTTGGAATTGCATTTCTAGTTATTATTAAACTTCTTCTTCTAACGCAGCCAATTCAGCTTCAACCGTTTAACGTAGAAACTTCATTCAAACGTTGTTGCGTAGGTCTTGCTTATGCCATGCCTGCTTTGTATTTTTTAACTTTGTAACTTTTATACTTTTTAAACTATTACTTAAAAACTATTACCATTTCCCCCATAGACTTAACATTGCTCATTATGACATCACGGCAGCAATTAGAATCTTACGCCAGGTGGCCGGCCACCTGGGCACCAACTGTCAGTTTCTCTGGCTTTAAGCATACAGTCTCTCAGAAGACTACATATCCTGTTAACTGTTTCCTCTGTCCACAACTGTTTCAAAATAAAAGTCCTCACTGCAATAATACACTATTAAATAATTTAACCATTGAAACTACTCAACTATTGAACTGTTCAACCATTCCAACTGTCAGTTATCATCCACTATGCCTCCAGTCAACTACATGAAACCTCCATGTACCTAGCAACCAACATAGCAACCATTAAAATTAAGTGTTTATGACCGTTTCCATAGCAACCAACATGATTATACTGCAGTAACTTCTTGTTTCCTGATAGTGGCCACCATGGAAACCCTAGCAACAAATGTTTCAAAATAAAAGTCCTCACTAGCAAGTTAGCTAGTTAGCATGGTTAGCATTGTTAGCATAGTTAGCATTTTTAGCATAACTGCAAAAAATCATCAACTAAGTTAGCTAATCAACCTGGTTAGCATTGTTAATAAAGTTAGCATTGCTAACATTATTAGCATTTTTAACGTAACTGCTAGAAATCATTAGCTAAGTTAGCTAATCAACATTTTAACATGAATAGAAATCATTAGTTAAGTTAGAACTGGAATGTTTCATCTTTTAACTGTCTACCTTCACACTATCAACTCTCTGTAAACTATGCAACCACCATGTTTACCCTAGCTACACCTTAGTAACCATATCTACATTATCTATCTATTTTTGCATTTTCATGCACTGGTAATTCCTTGGAATTGCATTTCTAGTTATTATTATAGTGCATGAAAATGCACTATACTGTTCTTCCAAAGTATTCTTATTATAGTGCATGAAAATGCACTATACTGTTCTTCCAAAGTATTCTTATTATTATTCCACTACTTCTAACGCACGCAATTCAGCTTGAACCGTTTAACGTAGAAACTTCATTCAAACGTTGTTGCGTAGGTCTTGCTCATGCCATGTCTGCTTTGTATTTTTCAACTTTTTAACTTTTATACTTTTTAAACTATGAATTAAAAAACGATTTCCCCATAGATTTAACATTGAGCTATTTCCCCATAGACTTAACATTGCTCATTGTGACATCACGGCAGCAATTAGAATCTTAGGCCAGGTGGCCGGCCACCTGGGCACCAACTGTCAGTTTCTCTGGCTTTAACCATACAATCTCTCTGAAGACTACATATTCTGTTCCCCTGTATCCTCTGCGCACAACAGTATCAAAATAAGTTCTCCCAATTCCATCCAACTTTATATCCATTCATCTTCTTCAAACCATTCACTCATCCACCCATTCTAAACAGTCTGCCTATCAACATCAATAAGACGCTCTACATTCAACTTTTAAACAATCTACTCTGTCTCAGGCTGGCTCTCTTAAGACTAGCCAGTTAAATTGATTACACCTGTATCTGTATCCACTACTCTCAGTAGAGAGCTGTGTCTCTCCATTCTACAAGAATATAAGGCACATTCCATCCAACATTCTATCCATTCATCTTCTTCAGACCATTCACTCATCCACCCATTAAACTGTCTATCAACATCTATTAAACAATCTGTCTATCAACATCCATTAAACTCTCTGTCTATCAACATTAATTAGACTATCTACATTCAACTTTTAAATTATTTACTCTGTCTCAGACTAGCCAGTTAAATTGATTACACCTGTATCAACTACTCTCAGAGAGCTGTATCAGTGTCTCTCTTAACAAGAATATAAGGCACATTCCATCCAACCTTCTATCCATTCATCTTCTTCAGACCATTCACTCATCCACCCATTAAACTGTCAATCAATATCTATTAAACAATCTGCCTATCAACATCCATTAAACATTCTGTCTATCAACATTAATTAGACTATCTACATACAACTTTTAAAGTATTTACTGTGGGTCCCTCTCAAGCAGCGTTTATATGTCCTCCCTCGCTCCTCGATCCTCAATGATCTACGTAAAGAAAGATAGAAGAAGGGCTAGACTATCCCATTGTTGCCGCTCCATCATTCTTTATGTAGATCAGTGAGGATCGAGGAGCGAGAGAGGACGCGTAAACGCTATATGAGAGGCACCTTCTGTCTCAGGCTTTAAACATACAATCTCATTAAGACTACAGATCCTGTTTCACTACTTCCTCTGTCCACAACTGTTTCAAAATAAAGGTCCTCACTGCAATAATACATTATTAAATCATTTAACCACTGAAACTACTCAAGTATTGAACTGTTCAACCATTCCAACTGTCAGTTATCATCCACTATGCCTCCAGTCAACTACACGAAACCTCCATGTACCTAGCAACCAACATACCAACCATTAAAATTAAACGTTTATGACCGTTTCCATAGCAACCAACATGATTATACTGCAGTAACTTCTTGTTTCCTGATAGTGGCCACCATGGATACCCTAGCAACAAATGTTTCAAAATAAAAGTCCTCACTAGCAAGTTAGCTAGTTAGCATTGTTAGCATAGTTAACATTTTTAGCATAACTGCAAAAAACATCAACTAAGTTAGCTAATCAACCTGGTTAGCATTGTTAGCAATTTTAGCATTGTTAGCATAGTTAGCATTTTTAACATTATTGCTAGAAATCATCAGTTAAGTTAGCTAATCAACCTGGTCAGCATTGTTAGTTTAAGTTAGCATTGTTACCATAGTTAGCATTGCTAGCATAGTTAGCAATTTTAGCACAACTGCTTGAAATCATTAGCTAAGTTAGCGAATCAACCTGGTGAGCATAGTTAACATAGTTAACATTTTTACCATTACTGCATCAAATCAGTAGCTAAGTTAACCAATCAACCTGGTTATCATTGTTACCATAGTTAACATTTTAACATGAATAGAAATCATTAGTTAAGTTAGAACTGGAATGTTTCAGCTTTAAACTGTCTACCTTCACACTATCAACTCTCTGTAAACTATGCAACCACCATGTTTACCCTAGCTACACCTTAGTAACCATATCTACATTATCTATCTATTTTTGCATTTCATGCACTGGTAATTCCTTGGAATTGCATTTCTAGTTAAACTTCTTCTTCTAACGCAGCCAATTCAGCTTCAACCGTTTAACGTAGAAACTTCATTCAAACGTTGTTGCGTAGGTCTTGCTTATGCCATGCCTGCTTTGTATTTTTCAACTTTGTAACTTTTATACTTTTTAAACTATTAGTTAAAAACTATTACAATTTCCCCCATAGACTTAACATTGCTCATTATGACATCACGGCAGCAATTAGAATCTTAGGCCAGATTGCCGGCCACCTGGGCACCAACTGTCAGTTTCTCTGGCTTTAAGCATACAGTCTCTCAGAAGACTACATATCCTGTTAACTGTTTCCTCTGTCCACAACTGTTTCAAAATTAAAGTCCTCACTGCAATAATACACTATTAAGTCATTTAACCATTGAAACTACTCAACTATTGAACTGTTCAACCATTCCAACTGTCAGTTATCATCCACTATGCCTCCAGTCAACTACATGAAACCTCCATGTACCTAGCAACCAACATAGCAACCATTAAAATTAAGCGTTTATGACCGTTTCCATAGCAACCAACTGGATTATACTGCAGTAACTTCTTGTTTCCTGATAGTGGCCACCATGGATACCCTAGCAACAAATGTTTCAAAATAAAAGTCCTCACTAGCAAGTTAGCTAGTTAGCATGGTTAGCATAGTTAGCATTGTTAGCATAGTTAGCATTTTTAGCATAACTGCAAAAAAGCATCAACTAAGTTAGCTAATCAACCTGGTTAGCATTGTTAGCAAATTTAGCATTGTTAGCATAGTTAGCATTTTTCGCATTGCTGCTAGAAATCATTGGTTAAGTTAGCTAATCAACCTGGTTAGCATTGTTAGTAAAGTTAGCATTGCTAGCATAATTAGCATTTTTAACGTAACTGCTAGAAATCATTAGCTAAGTTAGCTAATCAACATTTTAACATGAATAGAAATCATTAGTTAAGTTAGAACTGGATTGTTTCATCTTTAAACTGTCTACCTTCACACTATCAACTCTCTGTAAACTGTGCAACCACCATGTTTATCCTAGCTACACCTTAGTAACCATATCTACATTATCTATCTATTTTTGCATTTTCATGCACTGGTAAATCCTTGGAATTGCATTTCTAGTTATTACAGTGCATGAAAATGCACTGTACTGTTCTTCCTAGGCTTTTTACAGTGCATGAAAATGCACTGTACTGTTCTTCCTAGGCTTTTTCTTATTATTACAGTGCATGAAAATGCACTGTACTGTTCTTCCTAGGCATTTTATTATTATTCTTCTTCTAACGCACTTAATGCAGCTTCAACCGCTTAACGTAGAAACTCCATTCAAACTATGTCGCGTAGGTCTTACTTACGCGATGTGGGCTTTGTATTTTTCAACTTTGTAACTTTTATACTTTTTAAACTATTAGTTAAAAACTATTATAATTTCCCCCATAGACTTAACATTGCTCATTATGACATCACGGCAGCAATTAGAATGTTACCCCAGCTGGTCAGCCACCTGGGCACCAACTGTCAGTTTCTCTCAGGCTTTAAGCATACAATCTCTCTGAAGACTACACATATCCTGTTAAACTGTTTCCTCTGTCCACAACTGTTTCAAAATAAAAGTCCTCACTGCAATAATACACCATTAAATCATTTAACCATTGAAACTACTCAACTATTTAACTGTTCAACCATTCCAACTGTCAGTTATCATCAACTATGCCTCCAGTCAACTACATGAAACCTCCATGTACCTAGCAACCAACATAGCAACCATTAAAATTAAGCGTTTATGACCGTTTCCATAGCAACCAACATGATTTTACTACAGTAACTTCTTTATTCCTGATAGTGGCCACCATGGATACCCTAGCAACAAATGTTTCAAAATAAAAGTCCTCACTAGCAAGTTATCTAGTTAGCATGGTTAGCATTGTTAGCATAGCTAGCATTTTTAGCATAACTGTAAAAAATCATCAACTAAGTTAGCTAATCAACCTGGTTAGCATTGTTAGCAAATCTAACATTGTTAGCATAGTTAGCATTTTTAGCATTACTGCTAGAAATCATCAGTTAAGTTAGCTAATCAACCTGGTTAGCATTGTTAGTAAAGTTAGCATTGCTAGCATAATTAGCATTTTTAGCACAACTGCTAGAAATCATTAGCTAAGTTAGCTAATCAACATTTTAACATGAATAGAAATCATTAGTTAAGTTAGAACTGGAATGTTTCAGCTTTAAACTGTCTACCTTCACACTCAACTCTCTGTAAACTATGCAACTACCATGTTTACCCTAGCTACACCTTAGTAACCATATCTACATTATCTATCTTTTTTTGCATTTTCATGCACTGGTAATTCCTTGGAATTGCATTTCTAGTTATTATTATTCTTCTTCTAACGCACTTAATGGAGCTTCAACCGTTTAACGTAGAAACTTCATTCAAACTGCGCTGCGTAGGTCTTACTTAGGCAATGGAAGCTTTGTAATTTTCAACTTTGTAACTTTTATACTTTTTGAACTATTAAATAAAAACTATTAAAATTTCCCCATAGACTTAACATTGCGATTATGACATCATAATAGGGCAATTAGAATCTTATGCCAGGTGGCCAGGCCAGCTGCAGCAGCTCTCACTCTCTCTCAGGCTTTAAGCATACAATTTCTCTGAAGACTACATATCCTGTTTCCTCTGTCCACAACTGTTTCAAAATAAAAGTCCTCACTGCAATAATACACTATTAAATCATTTAACCATTGAAACTACTCAACTATTGAACTGTTCAACCATTCCAACTGTCAGTTATCATCCACTATGCCTCCAGTCAACTACATGAAACCTCCATGTACCTAGCAACCAACATAGCAACCATTAAAATTAAGTGTTTATGACCGTTTCCATAGCAACCAACATGATTATACTGCAGTAACTTCTTGTTTCCTGATAGTGGCCACCATGGATACCCTAGCAACAAATGTTTCAAAATAAAAGTCCTCTCTAGCAAGTTAGCTAGTTAGCATGGTTAGCATATTTAGCATTGTTAGCATAGTTAGCATTTTTAGCATAACTGCAAAAAATCATCAACTAAGTTAGCTAATCAACCTGGTTAGCATTGTTAGCAAATTTAGCATTGTTAGCATAGTTAGCATTTTTAGCATTACTGCTAGAAATCATCGGTTAAGTTAGCTAATCAACCTGGTTAGTATTGTTAGTAAAGTAAGCATTGCTAGCATAATTAGTTATTTTTAGCGTAACTGTTAGAAATCATCAGCTAAGTTAGCTAATCAACATTTTAACATGAATAGAAATCATTAGTTAAGTTAGAACTGGAATGTTTCATCTTTAAACTGTCTACCTTCACACTATCAACTCTCTGTAAACTATGCAACCACCATGTTTACCCTAGCTACACCTTAGTAACCATATCTACATTATCTATCTATTTTTGCATTTTCATGCACTGGTAATTCCTTGGAATTGCATTTCTAGTTCTTATTACAGTGCATGAAAATGCACTGTACTGTTATTCCAAAACTTCTTATTATAGTGCATGAAAATGCACTATACTGTTCTTCCAATTATTCTTATTATAGGTGATATTATTCTTCTAACGCTTTTTGTGTGTTTAATGCGGCTTCAACCGTTTAACGTAGAAACTTCATTCAAACTGCGCTGCGTAGGTCTCACTTAGGTGACTTCAGCTTTGTATTTTTCAACTTTGAAAACTTTATCGTTGAATTTATATTAATTTTTTAAAACATTTTTTCTCCCATAGACTTAACATTGGACTATGACATCATAATAGGGCAATTAGAATCTTATGCCAGGTGGCCAGCCCCACCTGCAGCAGCTCTCTCTCTCTCAGGCTTTAAGCATACAATCTCATTAAGACTACAGATCCTGTTTCATACTTCTTCTGTCCACAACTGTTTCAAAATAAAAGTCCTCACTGCAATAATACACTATTAAATCATTTAACCATTGAAACTACTCAACTATTTAACTGTTCAACCATTCCAACTGTCAGTTATCATCAACTATGCCTCCAGTCAACTACATGAAACCTCCATGTACCTAGCAACCAACATAGCAACCATTAAAATTAAGCGTTTATGACCGTTTCCATAGCAACCAACATGATTTTACTACAGTAACTTCTTTATTCCTGATAGTGGCCACCATAGATACCCTATCAACAAATGTTTCAAAATAAAAGTCCTCACTAGCAAGTTAGCTAGTTAGCATGGTTAGCATTGTTAGCATAGTTAGCATTTTTAGCATAACTGCTAGAAATGGTTAGCTAAGTTAGCTAATCAACCTGGTTAGCATTGTTAGCATCATCAGCATTGTTAGCATAGTTAGCATTGTTAGCATAAATGTTAGAAATGATTAGCTAAGTTAGTTAATCAGCCTGGTTAGCATTGTTAGCATAGTTAGCATTGTTAGCATTTTTAGCATAACTGCTAGAAATCATTAGTTCAGTTAGAACTGTAATGTTTAAGCTTTAAACTGTCTACCTTCACACTATCAGCTTTCTTTAAACTATGCAACCACCATGTTTACCCTAGCTACACCTTAGTAACTATATCTACATTATCTACTGTGTCTATACATTTTTGCATTTTCATGCACTCGTAATTTCCCTGGAATTACATTCTCTAGTTATTATTCTTCTTCTAACGCACTTAATGGAGCTTCAACCGTTTAACGTAGAAACTTCATTCAAACTGCGCTGCGTAGGTCTTACTTAGGCCATCCGGGCTTTGTATTTTTCAACTTTGTAACTTTTATACTTTTTAAACTATTAATTAATTAAAATGACAATTTCCCCATAGACTTAACATTGTGATTATGACATCATAATAGGGCAATTAGAATATTCTGCCAGGTGGCCAGGCCAGCTGCAGCAGCTCTCTCTCTCTCTCAGGCTTTAAGCATACATTCTCTATGAAGACTACATATACCTGTTAAACTGTTTCCTCTGTCCACAACTGTTTCAAAATAAAAGTCCTCACTGCAATAATACACTATTAAATCATTTAACCATTGAAACTACTAATCTATTTAACTGTTCAACCATTCCCACTGTCAGTTATCATCAGCCATGCCTCCGGTCAACTACATGAAACCTCCATGTACCTAGCAACCAACATAGCAACCATTAAAATTAAGCGTTTATGACCGTTTCCATAGCAACCAACATCATTATACTGCAGTAACTTCTTGTTTCCTGATAGTGGCCACCATGGATACCCTAGCAACAAATGTTTCAAAATAAAAGTCCTCACTAGCAAATTAGCTAGTTAGCATGGTTAGCATAGTTAGCATTTTTAGCATAACTGCTAGAAATGATTAGCTAAGTTAGCTAATCAACCTGGTTAGAATTTTTAGCATAGTTAGCATTGTTAGCATAGTTAGCATTTTTAGCATAACTGCAAAAAATCATCACCTAAGTTAGCTAATCAACCTGGTTAGCATTGTTAGCAAATGTAGCATTGTTAGCATAGTTAGCATTTTTAACATTACTGCTAGAAATCATCGGTTAAGTTAGCTAATCAACATTTTAACATGAATATAAATCATTAGTTAAGTTAGAACTGGAATGTTTCATCTTTAAACTGTCTACCTTCACACTATCAACACTCTGTAAACTATGCAACCACCATGTTTACCCTAGCTACACCTTAGTAACCATATCTACATTATCCATCTATTTTTGCATTTTCATGCACTGGTAATTCCTTGGAATTGCATTTCTAGTTATTATTCTTCTTCTAACGCAGCCAATTCAGCTTCAACCTCTTAACGTAGAAACACCATTCAAATTTTGTCGCGTAGGTCTTACTTACGCGATGTGGGCTTTGTATTTTTCAACTTTGTAACTTTTATACTTTTTAAACTATTAGTTAAAAACTATTACAATTTCCCCCATAGACTTAACATTGCTCATTATGACATCACGGCAGCAATTAGAATCTTACTCCAGCTGGTCAGCCACCTGGGCACCAACTGTCAGTTTCTCTCAGGCTAGAGCATACAATCTCATACAAGTGCATACAATCTCTCTGAAGACTACATATTCTGTTCCCCTGTATCCTCTGCGCACAACAGTATCAAAATAAGTCCTCCTAATTCCATCCAACTTTATATCCATTCATCTTCTTCAAACTATTCACTCATCCACCCATTCTAAACAGTCTGCCTATCAACATCAATTAGACGCTCTACATTCAACTTTTAAACAATCTACTCTGTCTCAGGCTGGCTCTCTTAAGACTAGCCAGTTAAATTGATTACACCTGTATCTGTATCCACTACTCTCAGTAGAGAGCTGTGTCTCTCCATTCTACAAGAATATAAGGCACATTCCATCCAACTTTCTATCCATTCATCTTCTTCAGACCATTCACTCATCCACCCATTAAACTGTCTATCAACATCTATTAAACAATCTGTCTATCAACATCCATTAAACTCTCTGTCTATCAACATTAATTAGACTATCTACATTCAACTTTTAAATTATTTACTCTGTCTCAGGCTTTAAGAGTACACTCTGGCTATCTTAAGACTAGCCAGTTAAATTGATTACACCTGTGTCAACTACTCTCAGAGAGCTGTATCAGAACAAGAATATAAGGCACATTCCATCCAACCTTCTATCCTATCATCATCTTCAGACCATTCACTCATCCACCCATTAAACTGTCAATCAATATCTATTAAACAATCTGCCTATCAACATCCATTAAACATTCTGTCTATCAACATTAATTAGACTATATACAACTTTTAAAGTATTTACTGTGGGTCCCTCTCAAGCAGCGTTTATATGTCCTCCCTCGCTCCTCGATCCTCAATGATCTACATAAAGAAAGATAGAAGAAGGGCTAGACTATCCCATTGTTGCCGCTCCATCATTCTTTATGTAGATCAGTGAGGAGCGAGAGAGGACGCGTAAACACTATAATATGAGAGGCACCTTCTGTCTCAGGCTTTAAGCATACAATCTCATTAAGACTACAGATCCTGTTTCACTACTTCCTCTGTCCACAACTGTTTCAAAATAAAGGTCCTCACTGCAATAATACACTATTAAATCATTTAACCACTGAAACTACTCAACTATTGAACTGTTCAACCATTCCAACTGTCAGTTATCATCCACTATGCCTCCAGTCAACTACATGAAACCTCCATGTACCTAGCAACCAACATAGCAACCATTAAAATTAAGTGTTTATGACCGTTTCCATAGCAACCAACATGATTATACTGCAGTAACTTCTTGTTTCCTGATAGTGGCCACCATGGATACCCTAGCAACAAATGTTTCAAAATAAAAGTCCTCACTAGCAAGTTAGCATGGTTAGCATAGTTAGCATTGTTAGCATTTTTAGCATAACTGCAAAAAATCATAAACTAAGTTAGCTAATCAACCTGGTTAGCATTGTTAGCAAATTTAGCATTGTTAGCATAGTTAGCATTTTTAGCATTACTGCTAGAAATCATCGGTTAAGTTAGCTAATCAACCTGGTTAGCATTTTTAGTAAAGTTAGCATTGCTAGCATAATAAGCATTTTTAGCGTAACTGCTAGAAATCATTAGCTAAGTTAGCTAATCAACATTTTAACATGAATAGAAATCATTAGTTAAGTTAGAACTGGAACGTTTCATCTTTAAACTGTCTACCTTCACACTATCAACTCTCTGTAAACTATGCAACCACCATGTTTACCCTAGCTACACCTTAGTAACCATATCTACATTATCTATCTATTTTTGCATTTTCATGCACTGGTAATTCCTTGGAATTGCATTTCTAGTTATTCTTCTTCTTCTAACGCACTTAATGGAGCTTCAACCGTTTAACGTAGAAACTTCATTCAAACTTTGTTGCGTAGGTCTTACTTACGCGATGTGGGCTTTGTATTTTTCAACTTTGTAACTTTTATACTTTTTAAACTATAAATTAAAAACTATTAAGATTTCCCCATAGACTTAACATTACATTATGACATCATAATAGGGCAATTAGAATCTTATGCCAGGTGGCCAGGCCAGCTGCAGCAGCTCGCTCTCTCTCTCTCTCAGGCTTTAAGCATACATTCTCTGTGAAGACTACATATCCTGTTAAACTTCCTCTGTCCACAACTGTTTCAAAATAAAAGTCCTCACTGCAATAATACACTATTAAATCATTTAACCATTCAAACTACTCGTCTATTTAACTGTTCAACCATTCCCACTGTCAGTTATCATCAACTATGCCTCCAGTCAACTACATGAGACCTCCATGTACCTAGCAACCAACATAGCAACCATTGAAATTAAGCGTTTATGACCGTTTCCATAGCAACCAACATGATTATACTGCAGTAACTTCTTGTTTCCTGATAGTGGCCACCATGGATACCCTAGCAACAAATGTTTCAAAATAAAAGTCCTCACTAGCAAGTTAGCTAGTTAGCATGGTTAGCATTGTTAGCATAGTTAGCATTTTTAACATAACTGCAAAAAATCATCAACTAAGTTAGCTAATCAACCTGGTTAGCATTGTTAGCAAATTTAGCATTGTTAGCATAGTTAGCATTTTTAGCATTACTGCTAGAAATCATCGGTTAAGTTAGCTAATCAACCTGGTTAGCTTTGTTAGTAAAGTTAGCATTGCTAGCATAATTATCATTTTTAGCGTAACTGCTAGAAATCATTACCTAAGTTAGCTAATCAACATTTTAACATGAATAGAAATCATTAGTTATGTTAGAACTGGAATGTTTCATCTTTAAACTGTCTACCTTCACACTATCAACTCTCTGTAAACTATGCAACCACCATGTTTACCCTAGCTACACCTTAGTAACCATATCTACATTATCTATCTATTTTTGCATTTTCATGCACTGGTAATTCCTTGGAATTGCATTTCTAGTTCTTCTTCTAACGCACGCAATTCAGCTTCAACCGCTTAACGTAGAAACTCCATTCAAATTTTGTTGCGTAGGTCTTACTTACGCGATGTGGGCTTTGTATTTTTCAACATTGTAACTTTTATACTTTTTAAACTATTAGTTAAAAACTATTACAATTTCCCCCATAGACTTAACATTGCTCATTATGACATCACGGCAGCAATTAGAATCTTAGGCCAGGTGGCCGGCCACCTGGGCACCAACTGTCAGTTTCTCTGGCTTTAAGCATACAGTCTCTCAGAAGACTACATATCCTGTTAACTGTTTCCTCTGTCCACAACTGTTTCAAAGTAAAAGTCCTCACTGCAATTATACACTATTAAATCATTTAACCATTGAAACTACTCAACTATTGAACTGTTCAACCATTCCAACTGTCAGTTATCATCCACTATGCCTCCAGTCAACTACATGAAACCTCAATGTACCTAGCAACCAACATAGCAACCATTAAAATTAAGTGTTTATGACCGTTTCCATAGCAACCAACATGATTATACTGCAGTAACTTCTTGTTTCTTGATAGTGGCCACCATGGATACCCTAGCAACAAATGTTTCAAAATAAAAGTCCTCACTAGCAAGTTAGCTAGTTAGCATGGTTAGCATAGTTAGCATTTTTAGCATAACTGCAAAAAATCATCAACTAAGTTAGCTAATCAACCTGGTTAGCATTATTAGCTAATTTAGCATTGTTAGCATAGTTAGCATTTTTAGCATTACTGCTAGAAATCATCGGTTAAGTTAGCTAATCAACCTGGTTAGCATTGTTTGAAAAGTTATCATTGCTAGCATAATTAGCATTTTTAGCGTAACTGCTAGAAATCATTACCTAAGTTAGCTAATCAACATTTTAACATGAATAGAAATCATTAGTTAAGTTAGAGCTGGAATGTTTCATCTTTAAACTGTCTACCTTCACACTATCAACTCTCTGTAAACTATGCAACCACCAAGTTTATCCTAGCTACACCTTAGCAACCATATCTACATTATCTATCTATTTTTGCATTTTCATGCACTGGTAATTCCTTGGAATTGCATTTCTAGTTATTATTAAACTTCTTCTTCTAACGCAGCCAATTCAGCTTCAACCGTTTAACGTAGAAACTTCATTCAAACGTTGTTGCGTAGGTCTTGCTTATGCCATGCCTGCTTTGTATTTTTTAACTTTGTAACTTTTATACTTTTTAAACTATTACTTAAAAACTATTACCATTTTCCCCATAGACTTAACATTGCTCATTATGACATCACGGCAGCAATTAGAATCTTACGCCAGGTGGCTGGCCACCTGGGCACCAACTGTCAGTTTCTCTGGCTTTAAGCATACAGTCTCTCAGAAGACTACATATCCTGTTATCTGTTTCCTCTGTCCACAACTGTTTCAAAATAAAAGTCCTCACTGCAATAATACACTATTAAATTATTTAACCATTGAAACTACTCAACTATTGAACTGTTCAACCATTCCAACTGTCAGTTATCATCCACTATGCCTCCAGTCAACTACATGAAACCTCCATGTACCTAGCAACCAACATAGCAACCATTAAAATTAAGTGTTTATGACCGTTTCCATAGCAACCAACATGATTATACTGCAGTAACTTCTTGTTTCTTGATAGTGGCCACCATGGATACCCTAGCAACAAATGTTTCAAAATAAAAGTCCTCACTAGCAAGTTAGCTAGTTAACATGGTTAGCATAGTTAGCGCAGTTAGCATAGTTAGCATTTTTAACATAACTGCAAAAAATCATCAAATAAGTTAGCTAATCAACCTGGTTAGCATTGTTAGCAAATTTAGCATTGTTAGCATAGTTAGCATTTTTAGCATTGCTGTTAGAAATCATTGGTTAAGTTAGCTAATCAACCTGGTTAGCATTGTTAGTAAAGTTAGCATTGCTAGCATTATTAACATTTTTAGCGTAACTGCTAGAAATCATTAGCTAAGTTAGCTAATCAACATTTTAACATGAATAGAAATCATTAGGTAAGGTAAGGTAAGGTACTTTTATTTGTATAGCGCATTTAATGTGCACAGAGTGCAACCCAAAGCGCGTTACATAAAGACAGAGACAGTGCCGAACGGAGTGGCGTAGTCGCCAGCGTACCCGTGACAACACATGAACAAACAAATTTACAAAATAACAATGACGCAAGACAAAACATAACAAGGGTAACATAACAAAGACAAGACATGTCAGGTGGAGTGGCGTAATCGCCAGCGTACCCATCTAACAGACAAAACAGACATAAAACAAACAATTGAATCAAATAAATCAATAAATAAAAAAGAAAGAAAGAAAGAAAAAGTCCGTGTTAAAAGTCCAACTCATTCCATTAGTTAAGTTAGAACTGGAATGTTTCATCTTTTAACTGTCTACCTTCACACTATCAACTCTCTGTAAACTATGCAACCACCATGTTTACCCTAGCTACACCTTAGTAACCATATCTACATTATCTATCTATTTTTGCATTTTCATGCACTGGTAATTCCTTGGAATTGCATTTCTAGTTATTATTCCACTACTTCTAACGCACGCAATTCAGCTTCAACCGTTTAACGTAGAAACTTCATTCAAACGTTGTTGCGTAGGTCTTGCTTATGCCATGTGTGCTTTGTATTTTTCAACTTTGTAACTTTTATACTTTTTAAACTATAAATTAAAAACTATTCAAAATTTCCCCATAGACTTAACATTGGCCTCTATGACATCACAATCGGGTCGTTGAGCAATTAGAATCTTATGCCAGGTGGCCAGCCCCACCTGCAGCAGCCCTCTCTCTCTCAGGCTTAAAGCATACAATCTCTCTGAAGACT
Organism: Sardina pilchardus; assembly: GCF_963854185.1. Classification (NCBI taxonomy): domain Eukaryota; kingdom Metazoa; phylum Chordata; class Actinopteri; order Clupeiformes; family Clupeidae; genus Sardina; species Sardina pilchardus. Next base: position 1,388,355 of record NC_085004.1, read on the forward strand.
ACACATATCCTGTTAAACTGTTTCCTCTGTCCACAACTGTTTCAAAATAAAAGTCCTCACTGCAATAATACACTATTAAATCATTTAACCATTGAAACTACTCAACTATTTAACTGTTCAACCATTCCAACTGTCAGTTATCATCAACTATGCCTCCAGTCAACTACATGAAACCTCCATGTACCTAGCAACCAACATAGCAACCATTAAAATTAAGCGTTTATGACCGTTTCCATAGCAACCAACATGATTTTACTACAGTAACTTCTTTATTCCTGATAGTGGCCACCATAGATACCCTATCAACAAATGTTTCAAAATAAAAGTCCTCACTAGCAAGTTAGCTAGTTAGCATTGTTAGCATAGTTAGCATTTTTAGCATAACTGCAAAAAAATCATCAACTAAGTTAGCTAATCAACCTGGTTAGCATTGTTAGCAAATTTAGCATTGTTAGCATTTTTAGCATAGCTGCTAGAAATGATTAGCAAAATATCAACGCCTGAGGATAGTCAATGCCTGAGGATCAGTGCTATTTTCAGATGTGTAGAGAGCACTATAAAAGTCTTTAAATGCTTTATTTATTTCTAATGGGTCAGTTACTACACCTGATGGAGTAGCTATTTTTGGAATTAGGTTAGACGTGGCAGCCTGTCTCAATTGATAGGCCAACAGCTTGGAGGGCCTTTCCCCAGACTCATACAAAGAATGTCTCTGTTTCAATAGTTTAGCTTCAGCTTGTTCAGTAGCTAAGATATCAAACTCAGATTTTAATGTGATAAGTCTTTTAAACGTCTCTGGTGTTGCGCTAGAAGCATATTCATCATCAAGCTGGGCTATTTCAGCAAGACCTTCAAGGCTTTCATTAGGGGACAAATTATAGGCTTCTCTGGTTTCCAGGGGAAACAACGCAGAGAGCGTCAAGCTCAGCTTCTTGCTGAAATAGCCCAGCTTGATGATGAATATGCTTCTAGCCCAACACCAGAGACGTTTAAAAGACTTATCACATTAAAATCTGAGTTTGATATCTTAGCTACTGAACAAGCTGAAGCTAAACTATTGAAACAGAGACATTCTTTGTATGAGTCTGGGGAAAGGCCCTCCAAGCTGTTGGCCTATCAATTGAGACAGGCTGCCACGTCTAACCTAATTCCAAAAATAGCTACTCCATCAGGTGTAGTAACTGACCCATTAGAAATAAATAAAGCATTTAAAGACTTTTAAAGTGCTCTCTACACATCTGAAAATAGCACTGATCCTCAGGCATTGACTTCCTTTTTTGATCACATAGAAGTTGAAATGCCTACCATCACTAGCCTGGATGCCAGACCGAAGTTTAGCCCCGCCTCCATTCTTTTTCTGCAGGGAACTTCGGTCTGGCACTGCTCCGTTCAGCTGCTACTATTCGAGATACACTTCTGCTCGGACCAATCACATTTCACAGGGCGGGCTTTACGTGATGATTGACATATGAACAGCAGTGACGTTCACGGCTGCATGCGTCCTCGTTCAACGAGTTGGGTGTGAGACCATGTTCGCTTAGGTTGATTTTGATTGCAACAGAAACGCTATGGCTATGAATGCATTATTTGTTCATGCAGTTTGGCCTTTCGTTTATCTTAGCTGTTGAAACGGAGGTTTTATCACGGATTCGCACAACTATTTCTGAACACTTAGACCAACGAGGATATGTGGGAAAACTTCAGTTTCACTTTCACCCAGTTAAAACAGCATGTTTGGGTGATGTTGTTCCCGTTTGTTTAAAAATGTCTGTTTGCTCGTTGGGTTAATGACACACTTCCCCAGCTGTTCATTGCATACAGTTTGAAGGAATTATTTTTAAAAACGAAGGAGGATGTTTTCCATAGCCTACCCTGCTACATATTTCTGTCTTAGATTTCGCAGATACTGACAGCCAATAACTTGTTCTGTTTAGTTTGGTCTATCCAATGAGTGCAGAGCTATCCCCCCCGCACTGTATCGGTTGAATCACGCCCCATAATCGCAGCTGAATGGAGCAGTTTCAGACTCATATTCTGATAAGAATTGAGTATGACGTCGTCAGGCTATACCATCACCTCTAACCAGAAGGATACTCTCGACCAGACTCTCGCTGAAGACGAAATTATTAAGGCAATCTGTTCTATGCAATCTGGAAAGTCCCCTGGACCTGACGGACTGCCAATAGAATTTTATAAGAAGTTTTCTGCGCAAATTGTGCCTCTTTTAATAAACATGTTCAGTGAATCCTTATTGTCTGGCACACTGCCCCCCTCACTACGACAAGCCTCTATTTCTTTAATATTGAAGAAAAATAAAGATCCAGACTACTGCTCTTCATATCGCCCTATATCATTACTGAATGCGGACATTAAGATTCTTGCTAAGGCCCTGTCTCTTAGATTGGAATTGGCTCTCCCCTCCATTATACACCCAGATCAAACTGGATTTATCAAAAACAGACACTCATTTTTTAATATGCGACGTCTCTTTAATATAATTTATGATAAAAACAACTCTCAATGTCCTGAGGTAGTTGTGTCTATGGATGCTGAGAAAGCTTTCGACAGAGTCGAGTGGGGCTATCTCTTCACTTGCCTTTCTAGGTTTGGCTTTGGTGAGGGCTTTCTTGCTTGGGTGCGGCTTCTTTACTCTTCTCCTCTGGCCTCAGTACGTACAAATAGTAATTTATCTGACTGCTTCCCCCTCTACAGGGGTACCAGACAGGGCTGTCCCCTTTCCCCCCTTCTTTTTGCAGTGGCAATTGAACCGCTGGCCATTGCACTTCGCAACCTGACAGCTTTTAAGGGTATCACCCGCTGTGGCGTAGAGCAAAAAGTGTCTTTATATGCGGACGATCTCCTCTTATATATTTCTGATCCAATGGAGTCTATGCCACATATTCTTGGGACCTTGACACGGTTTGGGGCTATATCAGGATATAAACTCAATCTCGACAAAAGCGAACTCTCTCCTGTCAACCAAACTATCTCCTTGAGCACACTGTCACAGTTCCCCTTTAAGGTAGCAAAAGATGGCTTTAAATATCTGGGTGTGGCAATTTCTCCTAAATTCAATAACCTCCTCAAGATAAAATTTGAAGCACTACTTTCGCGTGTCAAAGTTGACCTAAATCGCTGGTCATTGCTGCCCTTATCGTTAGCTGGTAGAATAAATTCAGTGAAGATGAATGTCCTCCCGAAATTTCTTTATCTCTTTCAGTGTATTCCAGTGTTCATTCCTAAATCTTTCTTTCACCGCTTAGACATGGCAATATCACAGTTCATTTGGAACAAAAAGGTCCCAAGGCTACGCAAGACAGTCCTGCAAAAATCTAAACAAGACGGAGGGATGGCTCTACCCAATTTCTTATTTTATTACTGGGCAGCTAACCTGCAGATAGTCATGTACTGGATGCATGCAGATCCAGAGAAGTCCTCTGCTTGGTGTATGATGGAGGCCCTCTCAAGTGCACCTGCCACTCTATATGCACTAGTCACCTCCTCCCCTCTACTAAAGAACTCCAACCGTAATAATAATATTCTTGTCACATCTACATTGCGTATTTGGAATCAGTTCTGTAAACATTTAGGAGTCAAAACACCATCTCTCTATATGCCTCTTAGCAACAACCCCCTGTTCCCTCCCTCTATGGAGGATGGTGCTTTCAGGTTGTGGCGCCAGAGGGGGCTAGGTACAGTAAGGGACTTGTTTGTTGATGGTGTTTTTGCTACAATCGAACAGCTAGTTGAGAAATTTGATCTTCCCCGTACTCATTTTTTCAGGTACTTACAAGTACGACACTTTTATAGACAGATATATAGAGATTTTCCAACCATCCCTGTGGATATTCCTCCTGATAGGATTTTTAAGTTGCCTCTCTTAATGAAGGGACTGATATCCACACTCTATGGAGTCATAATATCTATGTGTTCTCCTTCTGATCAATCCCTTTTAACCCTCTGGTCCCAGGATCTGGGAATGGATTTGACTCTGTCCTGGGGGCCTATTCTTGGTCGCGTCCACTCGTCCTCAGTGTGTGCTAGGCATGGGGTGATACAATGCAAGCTACTACACCGAGTGTACTGGACTAAGGCCAGACTTTCCCGTGTTTATCCCAACACTGATCCAATTTGTGACCGGTGTCGTCAGCACCGTGGCACTCTGGTACATATGTTTTGGAGCAGTCCCCACGTTTCGCGGCCCATAGTTTGAGAAACGCTGCATTAAAGTGTCATTAGGTTGTAGGCTATATGTTTAGTGTTTTCTTTGTGTGTTTTTCATTGTAGTGTGTGTGCATTTAGTAGTTCCTTAAAATACGGAACAAAGAGCGTCCCGTATCTGTTCAATACGGAAGAAGACTTTAACTATTACTTATATATTTCTTATAACGAAACGCGAAGAAAAAATACGAGGACTGACCATCTCGTTTCTCCGCGTTTCCCCCAATACCATGGCGACAAAGAGCTGATTGTTGACAAATTTGCCACACAATTCGGGAGAAGCAGCGGACAGGAGCGCCACCACAAGCAAGCACTTCTAGCCCAAATTAACATGGCAACGTTGCCTATGACTAAAGTGTCTAAGTAGGCTAGTCCTACTAATATTACATTTGATTGGTAGCATGTTTGTAGCGCGCCATGTTTACCCATCCCCTACATCAAAACAGCTTAGAATCAATCAAAGAATCAGCTGTGTCGGCGTTAGGCTGTAGGCGATTTTCTATAACCATTTTCATTAATTTCAACAATGGTTCATTGAAACGTCGTTTGAATAATTTCGCCAGTCATCACCTTCATTGTAATGATTAAATGAGATTAAGGAGTCGACTATTGACGGATATGCGGTCTTCATCATTAAATGCAGTCGAAATGCGGGATGAAACTTTCTGCCACCTGGTGGTTGTTTGGGTACATTGCCTTAGCCTCGAAAAAAATCGGCTTGACGGCCTGCGGGATCTCTTCGGGAGTCCCGCGGGAGAAGGTGCATTCTCAACCCGTACCCACTGTATGTGAATTCGAGATTCAGCATTGAGACACACATTTTCACATCTCTGACAAGCAGAGCTGTAGCTCACTGGTTAGAGCTTTGGCTTGAGCACCCAGGGGTTGCTAGTTCGATCCCCGACCTTTTAGGCAATATTCTTTTCTATTCACATAACTACACGCACGCTGGCAAATTTGAACATTCTGTGTATATTGTATTAGATATCAACACACAATGTTATTGTATTGTTTTGGACAATGTTCTGCACGTTTCACTTCAATGTAGACTGCATGCGTTCATTGCGTTGTGAACAGCGCAGCAATCTCTGGAAAGGAAACGGTGGAAGTCGCAGCAGTAGCCTAATAGCCGATCACGTTCAATGCTGTAGGCTAAATCCATCTGTTCCAGAATATTTGGTTCATACAGTAAGCGTTACTTGAGAATGGCCAACGCTTTGCCTGATTCACGTTTGGCGTGAAATGTATTACAGCTGCATTACAACTTACCGCCACTAGGTGGCAGTACAGTCCGCTGTAGCATTGCTGCGGTGTGATTGATACTGTAGCCCAGTTCTACTCATTCAATAGGCGGCCAGGAAGCAACCTCTAGTGGCCCAGCCCATATAGTATATTTCGGAAATGCCAACAGAAATCCCTAGGAGCCTAGTCACCTACAGACTGCAACACTACAACTCTTTTATTGTTTTGTTTTTTCGGGTGTTTGTCAATTCAGTCTGGCACTCTGAAAATGTTCGCAAGGCTCTGCACTTCGAAAAAGACGAGCATGAACTAACAAACTATTTGTCATAGTTCAAAATTGCCATTAACACAAGCAGCAGATTGAAATAACACTTTATGTTTCATTCGAGAGTTTGACTGCGTCTCTATAATAGTTCCGTAATCTGACGTAGGCCTATTTCCTCATGAATGTAATTCTGTAATTTCTCTTTGGATAGCTATCTATCTATCCAAGGGCGTCAGTTTAGTTTTCAGGGGACAAAAACGCTATTTTACAGCTTGGTTTGATAAGTGCTGGGGACATACATTTTATATGATCTTAACGATGTTGAGGACTTGTTGCGTTTCTGACTGCTGCGCCGTTGCCGCCAGAACCAGTTTTAAACGCACGCCTAGGCTATATTTAGGTTACCAGCTTCGTACTTAAATGGCTCATTCCGAGGAGAATGAAGGCTAGTTCGCTGGCTTCTATCATGTCCTCAGGACTCGGCTCGCGCAAAAAAAAAAACAAAACCAGAGCCAGAGTGATGCTGAAACCGGTCTGTGTCCTAGTTCATTCTAACTCCACGAAAATTACCACCGCTGGTTAGTTTGCTTTACTTTGTGGAGTAATCCATATGGATTGGTGAATATGTAGGCTTTAGACCTACTTTCTCGGGGGGCAGAGACATTTTTCAAGGTGGTCTAGGCCCTGAAATACAGTAGCCAAAGCATAAATATTTTAATCGTAGTTGGGCTATTCGAAATTGCACTCTGATCAGCGGAGGACGGGAGCAGTGAATATAAATAGCCTAGGCTATTGGTCGTTTATCGAAGAACAGTAGCCTGCCATGCCTTACTATTATCTTTGATATTTCATGTGCATGGTTTTGAATATTTTAACAGTTGCCAAAAAATATAAGGGATTCAGTCAGTCGAGTAGGCTATATTTGATATTCGCGGCATAGGCCTACACTTGAACCGCACGATCAAAACGTGTTGTTTCTGCGTAGACAGACCCTCGGCTACACTTGACATGCAGTTGTGTTCTGTTCTCAGAGCATATGCTTTCTCTGTCTATGATCTGCAGCTTTTTTCACGAACTGCTGACCTCCTCGACACTCGAAAGAAAATTCGGCCACTGAGCAGCGAAGTTGCCGATGCCATGCGTGCTTCTCAAGTCTGATCATTTGCAGCACGATCGAATGGTATTATGGAATCATGGACTGAAAGAAAAATAAACTAGCTAAAGGTTTCTCCAATCAGGAAATACATCTTAATTTACATTGAAATTCTTTAATTTAAATAGCCTAGGCTACTTAATTTAAATACTTCTTAATTTAATCCCACTGTCAACTCAAATAGGTGAGGGTTCTGTTACATCTGCGATCAAGTGATTTGAAACAGAAAATATTATAACGATTAGTCTAGTCTAGTCTTTGACTTGAGTCGTTTTCCAAGCATCTGCCGTGCCGACTGAGGCATTCCATTCAAATAGTAGGCCTAGCCTATACACAAAGCGAGCTATCAAGTGTTGGAAGCTAACTGTAGCCTACCATCCCCCCTCTGTGAAAAAAAAAAAATCCCCCCCCAGGGGTGCGTTTCTAGAAAGCGTCGTTTGCTAACTTGCGTCGCAATCTTGGGAGTTCGCTCCGTCGTTCTTGAATTTGGTGTTTCTAGAAAAGGTAGTTCAAACTCTCAATCGCAAACAAGGACGCAAAGTTTGGTCGTTTGAACTACTGCCCCTGGGCAGTCGCACCTGTGTCGTACCTTGGGAGTTCCAGTTGGTGATGTCGTCAGTGCAAGATCGCCTGACCAAAAATCACAAGCGCCCAACCAAAAATCACTAAGTTGTTGTTTTCTCGTGACTCAATGATTGCGTTATACTGTAGGGTAATATAAATTAAAATACCGTTGGGCTCATTCTTGCTACGTGTGTTACCTTGCGTTCATTTGCGTGTTGGTTTGCGTTTTGGTAGGCTACTGTTATGATATTGACAAACTCTCGAGTCAAGCACACCGTTCATTAGTATAGTGGTTAAGGCAGGTGGCTTATCATCACAACATTGTAGGTTCTTTTCCCGTATGCATCACACATGCTTTTGTTTCTGACTAGTGAAACGTGTCAGTTACTTTAACTGGAAGTGAAAGCTAGGGGTATTTAAGTATCTTTGCCTCGGTCTTGTCTTGGTCTTACTGTCTTGGTCTTGCCGTCTCTGGTCGACATAGTGGTCGGGAGATTTGCAACAAATTACAAACAACAAATTTCTGGCGTAGGGGCCTACCGAGGTGTTTGCGGAAAGAAAAACAAATCAGGTTCGCGGATAGAACTCGGTCAGATTAGCGCGATAAGGCATTGAACATTTTGACATTTTTGACAATAAAATACATGTAAAATATTTCCCTCACATCCGTCTTCCTATGTGCAGAAATGTGTTAAACTAGCCTATACTGGTGTCCTCTTTGTCTTTTGTGTAATGCTGCAACCTCCCTGTCTCCGAGACAAATTTCTCCCTGGTGGAGACTAATAAAGAAATCCAATCTGATCTAATCTAATCTATTGACAACAAAATACGTGCGTTTAAGCTATAGGCTATTGTGTCAGCGCAACGATGCAATATAGGCCTACATTTTTAAAAAGTTGTCCATCCACCGTTGATGCAATCATTTTTCTGCATAAGAACATAGCCCAAACTTTCATAGGTAGATTATACCAATAGATCTCATGTTGCAGTTAAGTAGCCTATAGTTAAGGTAGCCTACTGTTTTCGATGAAAAAGGCAAGAGCTGATTTTCATGTCAATAACCCTCATTTGCGCTATGTTGATGTTAGGCTACACGCGTTGATAAGAATTTAATTTAGATAGGTCCACAGGACCTGTTGTGTTTTGTTCTGTTAGTTTGCCCATTTGTTTCTGAATGCCTTCCTACAGTTGCTTAATTACTAAATCAGGCTTTCCACACAAACAAACGTATTGTCATAGCCTAAGTATGAGAAACCATCAAGAGAATGACATTTTAACTGTATTGGGCTCGGACAGAAAAATCCGCACACACAGATATCCGAATCGACCCTCTGAATGATCGCATGGCTGATTTTAAAAATCGCTCATCCACTCGTCATCGCTCATGAGCATCCAAGCTATCTTATTGTAAACGGCATCTCACCAGAATTCTTGAAATTGTCCATTACCCATGCAAACATTTATTTAGTAGCCTATTTACAAACTCTCTGTGTTTATTTTCAATTTCTCTCGTTTCTCTGCGTTTCTCTCAATAGCCAACTAGGGCGACAAAGGGAAGGAAATATGATTTGACATTTAAGCTGACAGTTGTCAAATTTGCCGAACAAAATATAGGAGAAGACAAAACATGTGTGGCTTTCAACTTGTATTGATTGAAAATAGGCCTAATGTTACGATTTTCAAACCTGTCAATATTCAATAGGCTTACACTGCAATGCAGTGATATATGAGATGCATCCCCTAAAAAAGACAAGTAGAACGGCAAACAACCGGATTCATGAGGTCATTATCCTTTTGAAATAAATTAAGCCACCGTTAATGCCACGGGGCAAACGTGTTTCTTAGCGTCTTGAAACTTTCTTCTGTGAACTGAAAGTCCGATCAAATTTCATTCAAAGGCAGTCCATAATTCAAATGAAATTGTTTTCTAACGAAAAAGTCCAAACTTTTATAATAGGCCCAAATAATAGAATATTTATAGGCAAGATGTTTGTAGTGCTTCGGAAAATGGGACATTTTATATTTAATCAAAACCGTTCAGTTCGTAATTCATTCTCCCTCCTTCGCATTCGGTTTGGAAAGAAACAGCATAAGAGAGCATAAACCATAGTTTCTCCAGTAGGCCTATCTTATTTTACAGATTTGACAACAGCCAGCTTACATTTCAAATAAACATAGCCTAGAGGTTTGTTGTGCGTCGGAAAATGGGACATTTTATTTTTAAATTGTTTCCCGCATTTAGAATCAAGAATAACATTTGTGAACCATTTTGTTTTGTTGCCAGCATAAAAACAAGCCTACCATCGGCCTATCCACACATTTGAAATAAAATGTATGAATTGACCCAAAAACGAGAACACAGTTGTGCTTAGGACATAGGCTTATGCTTTTAGTGGTTAGGCCTACCTCATGAAACCGTTAGTGACAGCAAAACAAACCTAAACGAAACAGCCAGATGCCTCTTCATAAAATAGGCTAACAGAAGACACCTTCATAAACAATAACAAGTTTTGTTGTGAGACTAGGCTATTAAAAGCAGAAAAGATGTTCAGCTTGCTTCGGGATTGAATTCAATTTGGGACTGTTTGGCTAGTGGTAAATGCCGAAATTCCTAACCCTGCTTACAAGTGCCACCTGGTGGTTGTTTGGGACATTGCAGCTTCACTTGGGAAAAATAAATAAAATACACGTGATTCACGTGTGATTCTCATGAGAATCTCACGTGAAAGCGGCCAATGTCAACCAACGCCCACTGTATCATCAATCTTTGGTTTTGGTGTTTGTGCAACCGGGTCCTGAAGATTTAACAAAAGTCTGAGTAGCCCTACGTAGGAATTAGGAAAGTATGTAAGGTTAGATCAAAATCAGGCTACTTTGTTTGCTTCTTTTCCCCATGTCATTTTCATTGGTCGTCAACTCACTGTGAGTCCTGTGTATCGTAGCAACGAGCATGATACTGATGTGGTGTGTCCAGTGGGAAAATCTCATCATTTATTTTTCGCGTGTCACTATGATATAATTATTTTTAGATGCAAAAAGTCTAACTGGCTTAGTCAAAGTTTGTCAGATGGCGGCTCAATTTGGCTCAGAAAATGATTGGCTGGCGAAATTATTTTTTGTTAATGGTAGGCCTAAACAGTATTGTGATTCATCCGTTTATTTCTGATAGTTTGTTATTAAAAACCATTAACAAAAAATAATTGTTCGTCGACGTTGAAAAACAGTCGAATTCAAACAATATGAGATTCTATATTTCACTCCTGCCAAGTTGTGAACCCGGGTCTCTGGCGTTGCAGACAGGGGTGCTAACGCTGCGCCACTTGACATTTCACATATGTTAGGATAGGTGTTTGAGTTTACGTAACTCAGTCAGTCCAGCAAATATGTAAGAAAATGCTTATACATTAGTCTGAGCTTTAAAAGATAGCCTACAAATAGAAGATAAGATATACAACTATGAATGTACGTAGGCATACGCGCCCTACGTACATAAATAGCTTAGGCTAGCCTACGACGAAAATATTTTTTACACATGTAGGCCTGTCGCCTCCATAGACTATGCCATGTTAATGAAAAATAGTTATTAAAATAAAGCACATATATAATACATATTGCACATATATAAACTATATGTTTTATGGTAAAATATTATTCTCATGCCCGACTGACAGGAAACCCTTGCGACATCTGCTGTGAGAAAAGAGAATAGCAGCCTGGACAAACATGGCCGAACGCGAGACAACATAGTGTTGTCACATAAGTGAGCGCAAAATACCTCTAAACTAGCTTGTACCGGTGTGCTTTTGATCATGTAAAAATTCTGGGTGACAAAACACGCGTATTTAGGAAAAGTCGTGAACGTAGGGTCCTGGAATTTAATCGAGTGAAAAGATTTTTTTAGGGCCCGAGCACCGAGGTGCGGCCACTGAAAGTGGCTGCACCGTAGGTGCAAGGCCCTATTGTTTTTGCTCAGATTATTATTATTATTAGGGCCCGAGCACCGAGGTGCGGCCACTGAAAGTGGCTGCACCGTAGGTGCAAGGCCCTATTGTTTTTGATCAGATTATTTAGGGCCCGAGCACCGAGGTGCGGCCACTGAAAGTGGCTGCACCGTAGGTGCAAGGCCCTATTGTTTTTGTACAGATTATTAGGGCCCGAGCACCGAGGTGCGGCCACTGAAAGTGGCTGCACCGTAGGTGCAAGGCCCTATTGTTTTTGCTCAGATTATTATTATAGTTTTTCCGTTTTACCGAATTCCTTTTTTCACCAACTTGGCATGCTCTAAAACTCTTGAAATTTGGCAGCTGCGTGTGGAATTGGTAACGCTACTCAGAACCAGAGCTCTGGCCTAGGGTGTGGCTCAGGAGCAGTATAGCGCCACCTAGCGTGTTGTCTGTTGTGGTTGACACATACATACATGAAAATGAACTAAATTTGGTAGACATGTGTGTTTCATTAATCTGAACAACTTTTACATTTAAACGATATAGTGAATCTTAGAAGAATTTGAGATATGATTATGATTATGATTTTTGCACGTCATGTATTTTGAAACACTTCTCCTAGACGGTTTATCGAAATCATGTCATTTAAGCACTAAAATGATCTTGAGGGGTTGCCCGAGAGGAATTGCGACCAGATTTTTGAATTTCAAAAGTATATCGAAATGGCGAAGGTTTGAACCTAGGTGTCTTATAAAAGGAACAAAAAGTTGGTGTTATAGGCAGAAAACAGTGAATAATTTAATGGAGTATTAGTTAGTGTGTTTGCAGTGACAGTCATATACAAAGTTTTGAATTTGGTGTTGTTTGTGATTTTTAAAAGTGCATTAATGATTGTGGTGGACACAGTTTTAGCTAAAATATTTTGAAGCGAGTTGATGAATAATAATAATCATATTAACCTATGCTGCAATTTTGACTTTAACCACATTAACAGAAAGTGAGTTATTTAGGTTTTCTTATGAGGATGGCTCTGTGTTACGATCTTTCCTCATCCGCGCCTTCATGTTGGTCCTGTTACACACACAGAACCACATTTAACCGCACACACATTACACACGCGCAAGCTTTCCAGAGAGTTACGCACACACACAGCCTCCCCCTTGACCCCTCTGCCTCCCTCCCTCTCTCTCTTTCTATCTCTCTCTCTATCTTAGCCCCATGCCCCCCCCCCCCCTCATTTGCATTCCGACCCCCCACACACTCTCTCACCCATCCCCCATGCCTCTCTGGTGGTGGTAAGAAGGTCAACAGATGATAACCCAACTTGAGGATGAGAGAAGGCACCACAATCCTGCAACTTATTTGCCGTGTGTGTGTGACAACACCTTGGTTAATAGATCTTAAACTTTCCTTAATATTAGACAATGATTAAAGAAGGCTTAAGAACGCTCTGTGGGGTTGTCTGTTGTGGTTGACACATACAAATTTGATGGGCTTGTGTGTTATTGCTATCTCTAGTCAGAGACAGAGCTCTGGCCTAGGGTGTGGCTAAGGGACTCTATAGCGCCACCTAGCGCATTGCCTGTTGTGGTTGACACATACATTCACGAAAATTAACCAGATTTGATGGGCTTGTGTGTTATCCCTATTGCTAGTCAGAGACAAACTCTGGCCAAAGGTGTGGCTTAGGGACTCTATAGCGCCACCTAGAGCATTGTTTGTTGTGGTTGACACAAACATTCACAAAAATGAACCAAATTTGGTGGGCTTGTGTGTTATTGCTGCCTCTACATAAAAACAGAGCTCTGGCCTCGGGTGTGGCTTAGGGACTCTATAGCGCCACCTAGCACATTGCCTGTTGTGGTTGACACGTACATTCACGAAAATTAACCAAATTTGATGGGCTTGTGTGTTATTCCTATTGCTAGTCAGAGACAGAGCTCTGGCCAAAGGTCTGACTTAGGGACTCTATAGCGCCACCTAGAGCATTGTTTGTTGTGGTTGACACAAACATTCACAAAAATGAACCACATTTGGTGGGCTTGAGTGTTATTGCTGCCGCTAGATAAAGACAGAGCTCTGGCCTCGGGTGTGGCTTAGGGACTCCATAGCGCCACCTAGCGCATTGTCTGTTGTGGTTGACACGTACATTCACGAAAATGAACCAAATTTGGTGGGCATATGTTTTGCTATAGCTATTCAGAGACAGAGCTCTGGCCGAGGGTGTGGCTTAGGGACTCTATAACGCCACCTAGTGTGTTACCTGTTGTGGTTGACATATACATTCACGAAAATGAATCAAATTTGGTGAGCTTGTGTGTTATCACTGTCGCAAGTCAGAAACAGAGCTCTGGCTTAGGGTGTGGCTTAGGGACTCTATAGCGCCACCTAGCGCTTTGTCTGTTGTGGTTGATACATTCACGAAAATGAACCACATTTGGTGGGCATGTGTGTTATTGCTACCGCTAGTCAGGGATAGAGCTCTGGCCTAGGGTGTGGCTTAGGGACTCTATAGCGCCACCTAGCACATTGTCTATTATGGTTGACACATTCACGAAAATGAACCACATTTGGTGGGCATGTGTGCTATTGCTACTGCTTGTCAGGGATAGAGCTCTGGCCTAGGGTGAGGCTTAGGGACTCTATAGCGCCACCTAGCACATTGTCTATTATTGTTGACACATACATACACGACAATTAGGTACGCTTGTGTGTTATTGCTGCCACTAGTCAGAGACAGAGCTCTGGCCTTGGGTGTGGCTTTGGGACTCTATAGCGCCACCTAGCTTGTTTTCTGTTGTGGTTGACACATACATTGATGAAAATTAACCAAATTTGGTGGGCATGTGTGTTGCTCATGCACATGCCCACCAACAAGTACATGTTGCTTTGTTAGATTCCGCAAATGTCACGGGTCCGCACCACAGGTGCTCGGGCCCGCCATCGCCGCTTGCGGCTATATTTAGGGCCCGAGCACCGAGGTGCGGCCACTGAAAGTGGCTGCACCATAGGTGCAAGGCCCTATTGTTTTTGCTCAGATTATTCTTATTATAGTATTTTCCCCTTACCGGAATGTTTTGCCCTTTTTCACCAACTTGGCATGCTCTAAAACTCTTGAAATTTGGCAGCTACCTGTAGAATTGATGCCTCTACTGAGAGACAGACCTCTGGCCTAGGGTGTGGCTCAGGGACTCTATAGCGCCACCTACCGCGCTGTCTGTTGTGGTTGACACATACATTCACGGAAATGAACCAAATTTGGTGGACATGTGTGTTGTATTATTCTGAACAAGTTTTACATTTAAACTATATAGTGAATGTTAGAAGAATTTGAGTTATGATTATGATTATGATTTTTGCACATCACGTATTTTGAAATACTTCTCCTAGACGGTTTATCGAAATCATGTCATTTAAGCACTAAAATGATCTTGAGGGGTTGCCCGAGAGGAATTGCGACCAGATTTTTGAATTTCAAAAGTTTATCGAAATGGCGAAGGTTTGAACCTAGGTGTCTTATAAAAGGAACAAAAAGTTGGTGTTATAGGCAGAAAACAGTGAATAATTTAATGGAGTATTAGTTAGTGTGTTTGCAGTGACAGTCATATACAAAGTTTTGAATTTGGTGTTGTTTGTGATTTTTAAAAGTGCATTAATGATTGTGGTGGACACAGTTTTAGCTAAAATATTTTGAAGCGAGTTGATGAATAATAATAATCATATTAACCTATGCTGCAATTTTGACTTTAACCACATTAACAGAAAGTGAGTTATTTAGGTTTTCTTATGAGGATGGCTCTGTGTTACGATCTTTCCTCATCCGCGCCTTCATGTTGGTCCTGTTACACACACAGAACCACATTTAACCGCACACACATTACACACGCGCAAGCTTTCCAGAGAGTTACGCACACACACAGCCTCCCCCTTGACCCCTCTGCCTCCCTCCCTCTCTCTCTTTCTATCTCTCTCTCTATCTTAGCCCCATGCCCCCCCCCCCCCTCATTTGCATTCCGACCCCCCACACACTCTCTCACCCATCCCCCATGCCTCTCTGGTGGTGGTAAGAAGGTCAACAGATGATAACCCAACTTGAGGATGAGAGAAGGCACCACAATCCTGCAACTTATTTGCCGTGTGTGTGTGACAACACCTTGGTTAATAGATCTTAAACTTTCCTTAATATTAGACAATGATTAAAGAAGGCTTAAGAACGCTCTGTGGGGTTGTCTGTTGTGGTTGACACATACAAATTTGATGGGCTTGTGTGTTATTGCTATCTCTAGTCAGAGACAGAGCTCTGGCCTAGGGTGTGGCTAAGGGACTCTATAGCGCCACCTAGCGCATTGCCTGTTGTGGTTGACACATACATTCACGAAAATTAACCAGATTTGATGGGCTTGTGTGTTATCCCTATTGCTAGTCAGAGACAAACTCTGGCCAAAGGTGTGGCTTAGGGACTCTATAGCGCCACCTAGAGCATTGTTTGTTGTGGTTGACACAAACATTCACAAAAATGAAACAAATTTGGTGGGCTTGTGTGTTATTGCTGCCTCTACATAAAAACAGAGCTCTGGCCTCGGGTGTGGCTTAGGGACTCTATAGCGCCACCTAGCACATTGCCTGTTGTGGTTGACACGTACATTCACGAAAATTAACCAAATTTGATGGGCTTGTGTGTTATTCCTATTGCTAGTCAGAGACAGAGCTCTGGCCAAAGGTCTGACTTAGGGACTCTATAGCGCCACCTAGAGCATTGTTTGTTGTGGTTGACACAAACATTCACAAAAATGAACCACATTTGGTGGGCTTGAGTGTTATTGCTGCCGCTAGATAAAGACAGAGCTCTGGCCTCGGGTGTGGCTTAGGGACTCCATAGCGCCACCTAGCGCATTGTCTGTTGTGGTTGACACGTACATTCACGAAAATGAACCAAATTTGGTGGGCATATGTTTTGCTATAGCTATTCAGAGACAGAGCTCTGGCCGAGGGTGTGGCTTAGGGACTCTATAACGGCACCTAGTGTGTTACCTGTTGTGGTTGACATATACATTCACGAAAATGAATCAAATTTGGTGAGCTTGTGTGTTATCACTGTCGCAAGTCAGAAACAGAGCTCTGGCTTAGGGTGTGGCTTAGGGACTCTATAGCGCCACCTAGCGCTTTGTCTGTTGTGGTTGATACATTCACGAAAATGAACCACATTTGGTGGGCATGTGTGTTATTGCTACCGCTAGTCAGGGATAGAGCTCTGGCCTAGGGTGTGGCTTAGGGACTCTATAGCGCCACCTAGCACATTGTCTATTATGGTTGACACATTCACGAAAATGAACCACATTTGGTGGGCATGTGTGCTATTGCTACTGCTTGTCAGGGATAGAGCTCTGGCCTAGGGTGAGGCTTAGGGACTCTATAGCGCCACCTAGCACATTGTCTATTATTGTTGACACATACATACACGACAATTAGGTACGCTTGTGTGTTATTGCTGCCACTAGTCAGAGACAGAGCTCTGGCCTTGGGTGTGGCTTTGGGACTCTATAGCGCCACCTAGCTTGTTTTCTGTTGTGGTTGACACATACATTGATGAAAATTAACCAAATTTGGTGGGCATGTGTGTTGCTCATGCACATGCCCACCAACAAGTACATGTTGCTTTGTTAGATTCCGCAAATGTCACGGGTCCGCACCACAGGTGCTCGGGCCCGCCATCGCCGCTTGCGGCTATATTTAGGGCCCGAGCACCGAGGTGCGGCCACTGAAAGTGGCTGCACCATAGGTGCAAGGCCCTATTGTTTTTGCTCAGATTATTCTTATTATAGTATTTTCCCCTTACCGGAATGTTTTGCCCTTTTTCACCAACTTGGCATGCTCTAAAACTCTTGAAATTTGGCAGCTACCTGTAGAATTGATGCCTCTACTGAGAGACAGACCTCTGGCCTAGGGTGTGGCTCAGGGACTCTATAGCGCCACCTACCGCGCTGTCTGTTGTGGTTGACACATACATTCACGGAAATGAACCAAATTTGGTGGACATGTGTGTTGTATTATTCTGAACAAGTTTTACATTTAAACTATATAGTGAATGTTAGAAGAATTTGAGTTATGATTATGATTATGATTTTTGCACATCACGTATTTTGAAATACTTCTCCTAGACGGTTTATCGAAATCATGTCATATAAGCACTAAAATGATCTTGAGGGGTTGCCCGAGAGGAATTGCGACCAGATTTTTGAATTTTTGAAGTATGTTGAAATGGCGAAGGTTTGAATTATGGCGTTTTATTAAGAAACAGGAAGTTGGTGTTATAGGCAGAAAAAAGGTTATGAATTGGATGTAATTTGGCAGCTACATGTGGAATTGCTTCTGGTAGTCAGAGACAGAGCTCTGGCCTAAGGTGTGGCTTTGGGACTCTATAGCGCCACCTAGCAGCACGTTATCTGTTGTGGTTGACACAAACATTCACGAAAATGAACCAAATTTGGTGGACTTGTGTGTTATTGCTATGGCTAGTCAGAGACAGAGCTTTGGCCTAAGGTGTGGCGTAGGGACTCTATAGCGCCACCTAGTGCGTTGTGTGTTGTGGTTGACACATACATTCACGAAAATGAACCAAATTTGGTGGGCTTGTGTGTTATTGCTATCGGTAGTCAAAGACAGAGCTCTGGCCTAGGGTGTGGTTTAGGGACTCTATAGCGCCACCTAGCGCATTGTCTGTTGTGGTTGACACATACATTCATGAAAATTAACCAAATTTGATGGGCTTGTGTGTTATTCCTATTGCTAGTCAGAGACAGAGCTCTGGCCTAGGGTGTGGCTTAGGAACTCTATAGCGCCACCTAGAGTGTTGTTTGTTGTGGTTGACATAAACATTCACAAAAATGAACCAAATTTGGTGGGCTTGTGTGTTATTGCTGCCGCTAGTCAAAGACAGAGCTCTGGCCTTGGGTGTGGCTTAGGGACTCTATAGCGCCACCTAGCGCATTGTCTGTTGTGGTTGACACGTACATTCACGAAATTGAACCAAATTTGGTGGGCATGTGTTTTGCTATAAATATTCAGAGACAGAGCTCTGGCCGAGGGTGTGGCTTAGGGACTCTATAGCGCCACCTAGTGTGTTACCTGTTGTGGTTGACATACATTCACGAAAATGAATCAAATTTGGTGAGCTTGTGTGTTATTACTGCTGCAAGTCAGAAACAGAGCTCTGGCCTAGGGTGTTGCTTAGGGACTCTATAGCGCCACCTAGCACATTGTCTGTTGTGGTTCATACATTCACGAAAATTAACCACATTTGGTGGTCACGTGTGTTATTGCTACTGCTAGTCAGGGATAGAGCTCTGGCCTAAGGTGTGGCTTAGGGACTCTATAGCGCCACCTACTACATTGTCCATTATGGTTGACACATTCACGAAAATGAACCACATTTGGTGGGCATGTGTGCTATTGCTACTGCTTGTCAGGGATAGAGCTCTGGCCTAGGGTGAGGCTTAGGGACTCTATAGCGCCACCTAGTACATTGTCTATTATTGTTGACACATACATACACGATTATTAGGTACGCTTGTGTGTTATTGCTGCCACTAGTCAGAGACAGAGCTCTGGCCTTGGGTGTGGCTTTGGGACTCTATTGCGCCACCTAGCTTGTTGTCTGTTGTGGTTGACACACACATTGATGAAAATTAACCAAATTTGGTGGGCATGTGTGTTGCTCATGCACATGCCCACCAACAAGTACGTGTTGCTTTGTTAGATTCCGCAAATGTCACGGGTCCGCACCGCAGGTGCTCGGGCCCGCCATCGCCGCTTGCGGCTATATTTAGGGCCCGAGCACCGAGGTGCGGCCGCTGTAGCAGCGGCTGCACCGTAGGTGCAAGGCCCTATTGCTTCTGCTCAGATTATTATTAGGGCCCGAGCACCGAGGTGCGGCCACTGAAAGTGGCTGCACCGTAGGTGCAAGGCCCTATTGTTTCTGCTCAGATTATTATTATTATTATTATTAGGGCCCGAGCACCGAGGTGCGGCCACTGAAAGTGGCTGCACCGTAGGTGCAAGGCCCTATTGTTTTTGCTCAGATTATTATTAGGGCCCGAGCACCGAGGTGCGGCCACTGAAAGTGGCTGCACCGTAGGTGCAAGGCCCTATTGTTTTTGCTCAGATTATTATTATTATTATTATTATTCTTTCATCGTCTTACCCTGTGCGCCCTTTTTTCACCAACTTAGCATGCTCCAAAACTCTTGTATTTTGGCAGCTACATGTGGAGTTAATGTGGCTACTCAGTGACAGAGCTCTGGCTTAGGGTGTGGCTCAGGGACTCTATAGCGCCACCTATCGCGCTGTCTGCTGTGGTTGACACATGCATTCACGAAAATGGCCCAGATTTGGTGGGCATGTGTGTTCTATTAATCTGAACAACTTTTACATTTACACTCTATAGTAAATATTACAAGAATATAAGTTATGATTATGATTATGATTTTTGCACATCATGTATTTTGAAACACTTCTCCTAGACAGTTTATCGAAATCATGTCATTTCAGTAGTAAAATGATCTTGAGGGGTTGCCCAAGAGAAATTGCGAACAGATTTTTGAATTTCAAAAGTATATTGAAATGGCGAAGGTTTGAATTATGGCGACTTATTACGAAACAGGAAGTTGGTGTAATAAGCAGAAAAAAGGTTATAAATTGGATGTAATTTGGCAGCTACATGTGGAATTGCTTTTGCTAGTCAGGGACAGAGCTCTGGCCTAAGGTGTGGCTTCGGGACTCTACAGCGCCACCTAGTAGCACGTTATCCGTTGTGGTTGACACAAACATTCACGAAAATGAACCAAATTTGTTGGGCTTGTTTGTTATTGCTATGGCTTGTCAGAGGCAGAGCTTTGGCCTAGGGTGTGGCGTAGGGACTCTATAGCGCCACCTAGCACATTGTCTGTTGTGGTTGACACATACATTCACGAAAAATGAGCCAAATTTGGTGGGCTTGTGTGTTATTGCTATCGCAAGTCAGAGATAGAGCTCTGGCCTAGGGTGTGGCTTAGGGACTCTATAGCGCCACCTAGTGTGTTACCTGTTGTGGTTGACATATACATTCACGAAAATGAATCAAATTTGGTGAGCTTGTGTGTAATTACTGCCGCAAGTCAGAAACAGAGCTCTGACCTAGGGTGTGGCTTAGGGACTCTATAGCACCACCTAGCGCATTATCTGTTGTGGTTGATACATTCACGAAAATGAACCCGATTGGTGGGCATGTGTGTTATTGCTACTGCTAGTCAGGCATAGAGCTCTGGCCTAGGGTGTGGCTTAGGGACTCTATAGCGCCACCTAGCACATTGTCTATTATGGTTGACACATTCACGAAAATTAATCACATTTGGTGGGCATGTGTGTTATTGTTACAGCTAGTTAGGGATAGAGCTCTGGCCTAGGGTGTGGCTTAGGGACTGTATAGCGCCACCTAGTGCATTGTCTGTTGTGGTTGACACACACATTCACAAAAATGAATTAAATTTGGTGGGCTTGTGCGTTATTGCTATTGATAGTCAGAGATAGAGCTCTGGCCTAGGGTGTGGCTTAGGGACTCTATAGCGCCACCTAGCGTGTTGTCTGTTGTGGTTGACACATAGATTCAAGAAAATTGACCAAATTTGGTGGGCATGTGTGTTGCTCATGCACATGCCCTCCAACACGCACAAGTTGCTTTGTTAGATTCCGAAATATCACAGGTCTCCGCACCGCAGGTGCTCGGGCCCGCCATCGCCGCTTGCGGCTATATTTAGGGCCCGAGCACCGAGGTGCGGCCGCTGTAGCAGCGGCTGCACCGTAGGTGCAAGGCCCTATTGTTTCTGCTCAGATTATTATTATTATTATTATTATTATTATTATTATTATTCTTTTTCCGTCTTACCTGTTTTTTTTTTTTCACCAACTTGGCATGCTCTAAAACTCTTGTAATTTGGCAGCCATTTGTAGAATTGCAATCGAAACTCAGAGACAGAGCTTTGGCCTAGGGTGTGGCTCAGGGACTCTATAGCGCCACCTAGCGCGGTTTCTGTTGTGTTTGACACATACATGCACGAAAATAAACCAAATTTGGTGGGCATATGCGTTGTATTAATCTGAACAACTTTTACATTTAAACGATATAGTAAATCTTAGAAGAATTTGAGTTATGATTATGATTATGATTTTTGCACATCACGTATTTTGAAACACTTCTCCTAGACGGTGTATCGAAATCGTGTCATATAAGCACTAAAATGATCTTGAGGGGTTGCCCGAAAGGAATTGCGACCAGATTTTTGAATTTCAAAAGTATATCGAAATGGCGAAGGTTTGAATCTAGGTGTCTTATAAAAGAAACAATAAGTTGGTGTTATAGGCAGAAAACAGTGACTAATTTGGATGAAATTTGATGGAGTATTAGTTAGTGTGTTTGTAGTGACAGTCATATACAAAGTTTTGAATTTGATGTTGTTTGTGTTTTTTAAAAGCGCATTAATGATTGTGGTGGACACAGTTTTAGCTAAAATATTTTGAAGCGAGTTGATGAATAATTATAATCATATCAACCTATGCTGCAATTTCGATTTTAACCATGTTAACAGAAAGTGAGATATTTAGGTTTATTAGGTTTTTATAGGTCTGTGTGCCTACAGTGGGTACGGGTTGAGAATGCACCTTCTCCCGCGGGACTCCCG
The DNA here is from genome assembly GCF_963854185.1 of Sardina pilchardus. Lineage (NCBI taxonomy): Eukaryota > Metazoa > Chordata > Actinopteri > Clupeiformes > Clupeidae > Sardina > Sardina pilchardus. Next base: position 1,410,456 of record NC_085004.1, read on the forward strand.
AAGAGATCCCGCAGTGCGTCAAGCCGATTTTTTTCGAGGCTAAGGCAATGTACCCAAACAACCACCAGGTGGCAGAAAGTTTCAACTGCATTTAATGATGAAGACCGCATATCCGTCAATAGTCGACTCCTTAATCTCATTGAATCATTAAAATGAAGGTGATGACTGGCGAAATCATTCAAACGACACTTCAATGAACCATTGTTGAAATGAATGAAAATGGTTATAGAAATCGCCTACAGCCAGCGTTATAAGAAATATATAAGTAATAGTTAGTCTTCTTCCGTATTAAACAGATAGTCTACGGGACGCTCGTTCCGTAGGCTATTTTAAGGAACTACTCAATGCAGCGTTTCGTTATAAGAAATATATAAGTAATAGTTAAAGTCTTCTTCTGTATTGAACAGATAGCCTACGGGACGCTCTTTGATCCATATTTTAAGGAACTACTCAATGCACACACACTGGGTAAACTAGCGCGCTACAAACATTAAAATGTCAAATCATATTTATTTCTCTTTGTCGCCATGGTATTGGGGGAAACGCGGAGAGGCGAGATGGTCAGTCCTCGTATTTTTTCTTCGCGTTTCGTTATAAGAAATATATAAGTAATAGTTAAAGTCTTTTTCTTTATTGAACAGATAGCCTATGGGACGCTCTTTGTTCCGTATTTTAAGGAACTACTCAATGCACACACACTGGGTAAACTGGCGCGCTACAAACATTAAAATGTCCAATCATATTTATTTCTCTTTGTCGCCATGATATTGGGGGAAACGCGGAGAGGCGAGATGGTCAGTCCTCGTATTTTTTCTTCGCGTTTCGTTATAAGAAATATATAAGTAAAAGTCTTCTTCTGTATTGAACAGATAGCCTACGGGACGCTCTTTGTTCCGTATTTTAAGGAACTACTCAATGCAAACACACTACAATGCAAAACACACAAAGAAAACACTAAACATATAGCCTACAACTTAATGACACTTTAATGCAGCGTTTCTCAAACTATGGGCCGCGAAACGTGGAGACTGCTGCTGGTCCGCGAGACATGGAGTGAAATTAGGTCCGCTTCATCTGATAATTTGCTGCGCAATTGACCAAGCAACCGCGGACCGACAGAAAAAAAAAGCAAACGTTGCTGCTATCGGGAGGAAATGCTTGCTAATTTGATGTGTTCAAACATAGAGCCATACAATTAGGTGTGTCTGTTATTATGATAATTTTCGAGCATAACTGCTTGTCCATATCAGTGACAGGTGTTAATAGCCTTGCCATAAGCACTGCTGCAGGTGCTTCTTTTATTATGCGGTTAGAGCATAAGCGCTTACTCATATAGACTATAACTCAGGGACAGGTGCAAAACCACCAACTGGGATGGATCGAAGGGCAAGCAAGCACTGCCACACAACGTGAAGGCCTTTGTGTTGTCAACACTACGATGGGGAGAAGTGGCCGCAAGGACTGCATCGATAAGATCAACGATTACAGTAATGTTTTACAACCCAGCTGGTATCCGCTGTTCATTCCGACATATCCCCACTCGGCGGTAGGCCTAGGCCTATTTAACTTTTTTTTTTTTTTTCAAACAACGTGCCATTCCGACATGAGGTCATTAATAGGCTATTAATGTCATAACTATTAGGCTATCATTAGGCTTACTATGCATGGCTGTAGGCAGCTTTGAGTCCACTGAGATCTGGACCTCATCGGTTTTGAGAGCTGGAAATGCATGTGTTTGCTAAATATCGGTTGTTGTGCATGTTGCGTTCGCGACTCGGGGAAGTGAAAGCAGTTCTGTAAAGACATTGCAAGTTTTCATGCGCAGCTGTAGCTGATTGTGAAAGCCGATTGGAAATACATACGTTTAGAGCGAACGTTTCAACTATGTTTGCCATGGTAGACAAAAATACTCAAATAAAACAATAGCCTAAAAAATAACTGCATGCGTAATGGACACGGCTCTATATCCTAAATAATTTTCGAGGTTCGCCATTTGGTAATATGACCTATTCTTACTGACAATAATTTAGATTGAGCACAACTAAAGTTGCACGAAGGCAAAATACAGTCCTAAAAGCCTATTCTATATAGCCTGGCCAATATTGTAGATGTGCAATAAAAGCAGCATTTGCGTGCGTGCTTGCCGGTGAGGTGTAGCCTACAAAAATGAGCATAACATCTGATTATTAAAGTATGGCTATAGGATGGTTGGTTTAAAATTCAAGTGTAGTAAAAAAGTTTGTGCACATCCCCGGTCAAGGTGCAGAACAAGAGTAGGCTAAATCATAAAAAAATGGAAAAAGGTTCGCACACTTGAAATCCTTCTTTTTTTATTTTATTTTATTTTCTTTATCACAAAGGAATGACGTTTTGACCGTGTGGTCTTCTTCAGATTAAAATTCAAGTACGTGCGTTATTTAACCCCTCGAGACCGACTGCAGTCTGCTGACACAGCCAGACGACTCTCCCAACCCATTCATTCGTTTTGGCCGATATAACCCATTCATTCGTTTTGTGCGTATATAGATTCCTGCATGCTGCATTACCGTGACCCTAAGCCTACCTTGTGGATGATTTTTTCTCATTGGAATACAGCAGGACAGAATGCCTTTTATCTAACAAACGCAAAAGCTGAGATTGTTGGAAGGACTAGGCTACTCAACAAACTTGTTTTTCGTTTCTGGGAGATCTCGTTATCGTTTTGGATTGTCGAATTTTTATACTTATTGTTTGGACTTATGGACAATGAACTTTGAGGGGTGGTTGTTAGTGCTTTACAAAGCTTTGTGTTAATAAGTGTCGGTCCTCCTATCCTTCAGCTCACTGCGCGATGCAGTTGCGCATAGTGGCCACGAAGTCATTAACTGTTTACGACACAATACATGATATTTGTGTTTTTCGTGTTACTCTTGATTATAATAAGAGGCAAATTGTTACAGGACAACTTAAACTGACTTCCCCAATGCTTCCCCGCAGCACATTACATTTTAATATAGGATGAACAAAGTATATGGACTTGCTATATTAAATCCAGTAGCCTGATAATTCTATGTGCCACGTCCGATTTCGCAAGTGATGTAGTAGGCTACGTTTAAACATCGACAAACGTCTGTGAGACTACCCATTTCATGAAGAGCAATTGTCTTGTGCGATCATTCCCCCTCCCCCACACTTGTCTAACCAGTTCACTAGACATTATAGCCTACCTATATGCGGCATTGAGGACGATTGCCTCCCTCCCCCCTCTCTCTCGACAGACACTTCCTGACACTAGGGCTCGGGATCATGACATCAAAACTTCGCAGCCACATTGGCAGCTTCACTCCTTAGTTTACTATGGATTACTATGGATTTACTCCCGCCTTTTAGTGTGTTCCTGTTACTTAGTTTTTGCCTTCTTGGTCGTATGTTGCTGTGTAGTGGGGTGTAACAGTGCAACCCACGATCGCAAGAGGAAAATAATAAATCGCTACTATATTTCTGCTTCTTGTCTTGTGCATCTGAATGAATGGATATTACGTTCAGTGCGCTACCAAATGGCGGCGATATTCCTAGAGTTCAAGGCGTGTGCCCGAGCCCTATTATGTAAATGTAAAAATGTGTGTGTGTGTGTTTGTGTGTGTGTGTGTGTGTGTGTGTGTGTGTGTGTGTGTGTGTGTGTGTGTGTGTGTGCGCGCGCGCGCTGAACCACGAATTCACATATTAACTTTTCTTTTCAGCAAACATCGCAATCATAAAAAAAATCGCAAAACTTTTTAATAAAATAATGCCTCTTGTCTTAATGGGTTCCGGAGGTTCGTAGAGTAAGTTTTGAACCCCGGTCGCTGACGTGTGATTAAGATGCCTCATCCAGTTACGCCACCGTTCGAGTATCAATATCTTCGCACTTAGCCAAGAAATATAAAGGATTCAGTCAGTCGAGTTCATTTATTCGCAGCATGCACTTGAAACGCCGATCAAAAGTTCTGACATGTTAAACTGACGTTAGTCATTAATTCACCACATGATAAAATGCTGTTATATTGACGCACAGTAGCCCACGGTAGTCTATGTCTATCTCTGAATCAACATGAACATGCATAACGAGATCCATATATTCTAAGTTGCTAGAAACTTCTTTTGCGGAACTAGGACGACTACTAGTCGATGGTTACAATGAATCACCCTCACTGCCCTATCGCATATCTGACCATCCATACAATGTTACAAAATGCGCGATCTTCTCCATGCATGTAGCCTACGGTTATAAGTAAAGTGACATGATAGGCATGTATGCCTATTAAATATATTTCTGTTAAATACATTTTATTTTCAGTTGTCAAAAGTGGTGGGGACAAAATCTGTGATAAAGTGCTGGGTAAGCTACCCAGCGTCGCCGGTCGTCTTCGCCTTGACAATAGCCTAATCACGGAAATGCGGTTTGTAACCGTAATGAATTAATGAATTAATCTAAGGTTGCCTATCGAGTCTTTCAGGTTGAATTGAAGGCTTCTAAAACCATTTTCATTAATTTCAACAATGGTTTATTGAAACGTCGTTTGATTATAATTTCGCCAGTCATCACCTTCATTTTAATGATTAAATGAGACGGATTAAATGAGACGGATATGCGGAGCATTTCTCTCCCTCTCCATTGACCAAAACGTTGCTCTGGCATCTCTGCTGGACTGACTGAGTTATAGGCTACGTCGAGTGAGAGAGCCAGCTGTGAGGTAGGCTGTAAAACATTCGAAAACTCTGAAACTGCAATCTGACATGCCGAGCGTGATGTCTCTTTTCTCCGCTCGTCACCAGCGCGGTGTCCTCGGGTTTTTCCATGAGCCGAACCTTCATATTATTAGGGCGGTCTATGTTGCCCCCTTGCGGTTGCAGTTTTCCCGATGCTTCGGGAGTCCCGATGTGCGGGAAAGAAAGGAGCATTCTCAACCCGTACCATCTGTAGCGGCGCACGGTCTGGCTCCCTCACTGTGGCTCGCCCACTCTCCCCCTCCTTGTCTGTTTCCCTCCCCCCACAGTTCTTCCCACCCCTCCCCTCTCTCCCAGCTGGATGTCTCTCTAACCTCCCCCGCTTTCCACACAGAGACTCAGACACAGACACAGACACACACACACAGACACACACACACACACACACAAACACACACACAGAGAGTCAAGAATGACAGTGTGATGCAAAGTAAAAGGTAAAGAAAAGATCATGTGTATAAAGATTTTACTCAGGTTAAGTCATTTTTGTGATAGAATTGGGGACTGACTAAGTCAGACCCAAGTTCTAATTCTCATAAAAATGCTTGGTTGGAATGGCATGTAATAACCAGAATACAGTAAAGTCATGTATTTTGAAAAACTTGTCCTAGACGCTTTATCGAATCAAACCAAGGGTTTATCGAATCATATCATATCAGCAGTTAGGGACTCCTGGTCAGTCACTCACTCACTCACTCACACACACACACACACACACACTCTCACTCACACACTCACACACTCTCCTCACTCACACACTCACTCACCAATCACACACACACACACACACACACACACACACACACACACACACACACACACACACACACACACACACACACACACACACACACACACACACACACACACACACACACACACACACACACACACACACACACACACACACACACAACCCCCCCCCCCTTGAGGCAGCTGGGCCTACTGGTTAGGGCTTTGGGCTTGTAACTGGAGGGTTGCCGGTTCAATCCCCGACCAGTCCACCACTAAAGTGGTTCTTTTCCTCACAAAAATGCTTGGTTGGAATAGCATGTAATAACCAGAATACAGAAAAGTCAAACAATCATGACTTAGTTACGTTTTGTTTACATCAAGACACACATACACATTAAAAACAGCAACAGATTTTATGAATTCAATGATCTGAAGCAAAGATATTGATGTAAGCCTTACAGATGCATGATTTACAGTACACCATATCAACACACTGGTTATCATCTCAAATTTGGACAACAAATATGGATACAGAGATAGAGCTCTGGCCTAGGGTGTGGCTTAGGGGCTCTATAGCGCCACGTAGCGCGTTGTGTACGGTGGTTGACTCATATATTCATGAAAATGAACCAAATTTAGTGGGCTTGTGTGTTATTGCTACCACTAGTCAGAGACAGAGCTCTGGCTTAGATTGTGGCTTAGGGACTGTATAACGCCACCTAGTGCATTGTCTGTTGTGGTTGACACACACATTCACGAAAATTAGGCAAATTTGGTGGGCTTGTGCGTTATTGCTATCAATAGTCAGAGATAGAGCTCTGGCCTAGGGTGTGGCTTAGGGACTCTATAGCGGAACCTGGCGTGTTGTCTGTTGTGGTTGACACATACATTCAGGAAAATTGACCAAATTTGGTGGCCATGTGTGTTGCTCATGCACATGCCCACCAACACGCACATGTTGCTTTGTTAGATTCCGAAATGTCACAGGTCTCCGCACCGCAGGTGCTCGGGCCCGCCATCGCCGCTTGCGGCTATATTTATTATTATTCTTATTATAGTATTTTCCTCTTACCGGACATGTTTTGCCCTTTTTCACCAACTTGGCATGCTCTAAAACTCTTGAAATTTTGCAGCCACCTGTGGAATTCATGCCTCCACTGAGAGACAGACCTCTGGCCTAGGGTGTGGCTCAGGGACTCTATAGCGCCACCTAGCGCGCTGTCTGTTGTGGTTGACACATACATTCACGGAAATGAACCAAATTTGGTGGACATGTGTGTTGTATGAATCTGAACAAGTTTTACATTTAAACTATATAGTGAATCTTAAAAGAATTTGAGTTATGATTATGATTATGATTTTTGCACATCACGTATTTTGAAACACTTCTCCTAGACGGTTTATCGAAATCATGTCATATAAGCACTAAAATGATCTTGAGGGGTTGCCCGAGAGAAATTGCGACCAGATTTTTGAATTTCAAAAGTATATCAAAATGGCGAAGGTTTGAATTATGGCGTTTTATTAAGAAACAGGAAGTTGGTGTTATAGGCAAAAAAAAGGCTATGAATTGGATGTAATTTGGCAGCTACATGTGGAATTGCTTCTGCTAGTCAGAGACAGAGCTCTGGCCTAAGGTGTGGCTTTGGGACTCTATAGCGCCACCTAGCAACACGTTATCTGTTGTGGTTGACACAAACATTCAGGAAAATGAACCAAATTTGGTGGACTTGTGTGTTATTGCTATGGCTAGTCAGAGACAGAGCTTTGGCATAGGGTATGGCATAGGGACTCTAAAGCGCCACCTAGTGCGTTGTCTGTTGTGGTTGACACAAACATTCACGAAAATTAACCAAATTTGGTGGGCTTGTGTGTTATTGCTATCGGTAGTCAGAGACAGAGCTCTGGCCTACAGTGTGGCTTAGGGACTCTAGAGCGCCACCTAATGCATTGTCTGTTGTTGTTGACACGTACATTCACCAAAATGAACCAAATTTGGTGGGCATATGTGTTATTGCTAAAGTTATTCAGAGACAGAGCTTTGGCCTCGGGTGTGGCTTAGGGACTCTATAGCGCCACCTAGTGCATTGTCTGTTGTGGTTGACACATACATTCACGAAAATGAACCAAATTTGGTTGGCATATGTGTTATTGCTATAGCTATTCAGAGACAGCGCACTAGCCAAGGGTGTCTTAGGTACTCTATAGCGCCACCTAGCACATTGTCTGTTTTGGGTGACACATACATTGATGAAAATGAACCAAATTTGGTGGGCTTCTGTGTTATTGCTATCGCTAGTCAGAGACAGAGCTCTGGTCTAGGGTGTAGCTTAGGGAATGTATAGCACCATCTAGTGCATAGTTTGTTGAGGTTGACACATACATTCACGAAAATGAACCAAATTTGGTGGGCTTGTGCGTCATTGCTATCGTTAGTCAGAGACAGAGCTCTGGCATACGGTGTGGCTTAGGGACTCTATAGCGCCACGTAGCGTGTTGTCTGATGTGATTGAAATATACATTCACAAAAAATAACCAAATTTAATGGCCATGTGTGTTGCTCATGCACATGCCCACCAACCCACACATGTTGCTTTGTTAGATTCTGAAATGTCACAGGTCCGCACCGCAGGTGCTCGGGCCCGCCATCGCCGCTTGCGGCTATATTTAGGGCCCGAGCACCGAGGTGCGGCCACTGAAAGTGGCTGCACCGTAGGTGCAAGGCCCTATTGTTTTTGCTCAGATTATTATTATTATTATTCTTATTATAGTATTTTCCTCTTACCGGACATGTTTTGCCCTTTTTCACCAACTTGGCATGCTCTAAAACTCTTGAAATTTTGCAGCCACCTGTGGAATTCATGCCTCCACTGAGAGACAGACCTCTGGCCTAGGGTGTGGCTCAGGGACTCTATAGCGCCACCTAGCGCGCTGTCTGTTGTGGTTGACACATACATTCACGGAAATGAGCCAAATTTGGTGGACATGTGTGTTGTATGAATCTGAACAAGTTTTACATTTAAACTATATAGTGAATCTTAAAAGAATTTGAGTTATGATTATGATTATGATTTTTGCACATCACGTATTTTGAAACACTTCTCCTAGACGGTTTATCGAAATCATGTCATATAAGCACTAAAATGATCTTGAGGGGTTGCCCGAGAGAAATTGCGACCAGATTTTTGAATTTCAAAAGTATATCAAAATGGCGAAGGTTTGAATTATGGCGTTTTATTAAGAAACAGGAAGTTGGTGTTATAGGCAAAAAAAAGGCTATGAATTGGATGTAATTTGGCAGCTACATGTGGAATTGCTTCTGCTAGTCAGAGACAGAGCTCTGGCCTAAGGTGTGGCTTTGGGACTCTATAGCGCCACCTAGCAACACGTTATCTGTTGTGGTTGACACAAACATTCAGGAAAATGAACCAAATTTGGTGGACTTGTGTGTTATTGCTATGGCTAGTCAGAGACAGAGCTTTGGCATAGGGTATGGCATAGGGACTCTAAAGCGCCACCTAGTGCGTTGTCTGTTGTGGTTGACACAAACATTCACGAAAATTAACCAAATTTGGTGGGCTTGTGTGTTATTGCTATCGGTAGTCAGAGACAGAGCTCTGGCCTACAGTGTGGCTTAGGGACTCTAGAGCGCCACCTAATGCATTGTCTGTTGTTGTTGACACGTACATTCACCAAAATGAACCAAATTTGGTGGGCATATGTGTTATTGCTAAAGTTATTCAGAGACAGAGCTTTGGCCTCGGGTGTGGCTTAGGGACTCTATAGCGCCACCTAGTGCATTGTCTGTTGTGGTTGACACATACATTCACGAAAATGAACCAAATTTGGTTGGCATATGTGTTATTGCTATAGCTATTCAGAGACAGCGCACTAGCCAAGGGTGTCTTAGGTACTCTATAGCGCCACCTAGCACATTGTCTGTTTTGGGTGACACATACATTGATGAAAATGAACCAAATTTGGTGGGCTTCTGTGTTATTGCTATCGCTAGTCAGAGACAGAGCTCTGGTCTAGGGTGTAGCTTAGGGAATGTATAGCACCATCTAGTGCATAGTTTGTTGAGGTTGACACATACATTCACGAAAATGAACCAAATTTGGTGGGCTTGTGCGTCATTGCTATCGTTAGTCAGAGACAGAGCTCTGGCATACGGTGTGGCTTAGGGACTCTATAGCGCCACGTAGCGTGTTGTCTGATGTGATTGAAATATACATTCACAAAAAATAACCAAATTTAATGGCCATGTGTGTTGCTCATGCACATGCCCACCAACCCACACATGTTGCTTTGTTAGATTCTGAAATGTCACAGGTCCGCAGCGCAGGTGCTCGGGCCCGCCATCGCCGCTTGCGGCTATATTTATTATTATTCTTTTTCCGTCTTACCTGTTTTTTTTTTTTCACCAACTTGGCATGCTCTAAAACTCTTGTAATTTGGCAGCCATTTGTAGAATTGCAATCGAAACTCAGAGACAGAGCTTTGGCCTTGGGCGTGGCTCAGGGACTCTATAGCGCCACCTATCACGCTGTCTGTTTTGGTTGACACATGCATTCACGAAAATGGCCCAGATTTGGTGGGCACATGTGTTGTATTAATCTAAACAATTTTTACATTTACACTCTATAGTAAATATTCGAAGAATTTGAGTTATGGTTATGATTATGAATTTTGCACATCATGTATTTTGAAACACTTCTCCTAGACGGTTTATCGAAATCATGTCATATAAGCACTAAAATGATCTTGAGGGGTTGCCCGAGAGGAATTGCGACCAGATTTTTGAATTTCAAAAGTATATCGAAATGGCGAAGGTTTGAATCTAGGTGTCTTATAAAAGAAACAAAAAGTTGGTGTTATAGGCAGAAAACAGTGACTAATTTGGATGAAATTTGATGGAGTATTAGTTAGTGTGTTTGTAGTGACAGTCATATACAAAGTTTTGAATTTGGTGTTGTTTGTGATTTTTAAAAGCGCATTAATGATTGTGGTGGACACAGTTTTAGCTAAAATATTTTGAAGCGAGTTGATGAATAATAATAATCATATCAACCTATGCTGCAATTTCGACGTAAACCACATTAACAGAAAGTGAGTTATTTAGGTTTTCATATGACTATGGTCTCTCCTATCCGCTCCTTGCTGCCCGCGCGTGTTACACACAGAACTACCTAGCTGCTCCCTCACTGTGGCTCACCCACTCTCCACCTCCTTGTCTCTTTCCTTCCCCCCACAGTTATTCACACTTTCCCCTCTCTCCCAGCTGGATGTCTCTCTCTCCTCCCCCGCTCTCCACACAGAGACACAGACACAGACACAGACACAGACACACACACACACACACACACACACACACACACACAGAGTCAAGAATGACAGTGTGATGCAAAGTAAAAGGTAAAAAAAGATCATGTGTATAAAGATTTTATTCAGGTTAAGTCATTTTTGTGATTGAATTGGGGACTGACTGAGTAAGACCCAAGTTCTAATCCTCATAAAAATGTGGTGGCTTTGTGTGTTGCCACCTCTAGTCTGAGACAGAGCCCTGGCCTAGCGTGTGGCTTAGGGACTCCTGGTCTCACACACACACACACACACACACACACACACACACACACACACACACACACACACACACACACACACACACACACACACACACACACACACACACACACACACACACACACACACACACACACACACACACACACACACACACACACACTTGGGGCAGCCGTGGCCTACTGGTTAGGGCTTGGGGCTTGTAACTGGAGGGTTGTCGGTTCGATCCCCGACTAGTCCACAGCTGAAGTGCCCTTGAGCAAGGCACCTAGCCCCTCACTGCTCCCGGAGTGCGCTATTTTTTTGTACTGTATGGCTCCATTTGTCTCTACCCTGTCTGTCTGTCTGTCTGTCTGTCTGTCTGTCTGTCTGTCTGTCTGTCTGTCTCTCTCTCTTTCTCTCTCTCTCTCTCTCTCTCTCTCTCTCTCTCTCTCTCTCTCTCTCTCTCTCTCTCTCTCTCTCTCCCCCGCATTTTTCTCCCTCCCCCATTCTTTCCACACAGACACAAAGACACACACACACACACACACACACACACACTCTCTCCCTTCCTTGAACCACCTGAAAATGAATGGCCACCTAGCGCATTGTCTGTTGCGGTTGACACACACATTCACGAAAATGAACCAAATTTGGTGGGCTTGTGCGTTATTGCTATCGATAGTCAGAGAAAGAGCTTTGGCCTAAGGTGTGGCTTAGGGACTCTATAGCGCCACTTAGCGTGTTGTCTGTTGTGGTTGACACATACATTCAAGAAAATTGACCAAATTTGGTGGGCATGTGTGTTGCTCATGCACATGCCCACCGACACGCACATGTTGCTTCGTTAGATTCCGAAATGTCACAGGTCTCCGCACCGCAGGTGCTCGGGCCCGCCATCGCCGCTTGCGGCTATATTTAGGGCCCGAGCACCGAGGTGCGGCCACTGAAAGTGGCTGCACCGTAGGTGCAAGGCCCTATTGTTTCTGCTCAGATTATTATTATTCTTTTTCCGTCTTACCTGTTTTTTTTTTTTCACCAACTTGGCATGCTCTAAAACTCTTGTAATTTGGCAGCCATTTGTAGAATTGCAATCGAAACTCAGAGACAGAGCTTTGGCCTAGGGCGTGGCTCAGGGACTCTATAGCGCCACCTATCACGCTGTCTGTTGTGGTTGACACATGCATTCACGAAAATGGCCCAGATTTGGTGGGCATGTGTGTTGTATTAATCTAAACAATTTTTACATTTACACTCTATAGCAAATATTCGAAGAATTTGAGTTATGGTTATGATTATGAATTTTGCACATCATGTATTTTGAAACACTTCTCCTAGACGGTTTATCGAAATCATGTCATATCAGCACTAAAATGATCTTGAGGGGTTGCCCGAGTGGAATTGCGACCAGATTTTTGAATTTCAAAAGTATATCGAAATGGCGAAGGTTTGAATTATGGTGTTTTATTGAGAAACAGGAAGTTGGTGTTATAGGCAGAAAAAAGATTATGAATTGGATGTAATTTGGCAGCTACATGTGGAATTGCTTCAGCTAGTCAGAGACAGAGCTCTGGCCTAAGGTGTGGCTTTGGGACTCTATAGCGCCACCTAGCAGCACATTATATTTTGTGGTTGACACGTACATTCACCAAAATGAACCAAATTTGGTGGACTTGTGTGTTATTGCTATGGCTAGTCAGAGACAGAGCTTTGGCAGAGGGTGTGGCGTAGGGACTCTATAGCGCCACCTAGTGCGTTGTCTGTTGTGGTTGACACAAACATTCACCAAAATTAACCAAATTTGGTGGGCTTGTGTGTTATTGCTATCGGTAGTCAGAGACAGAGCTCTGGCCTAGAGTGTGGCTTAGGGACTCTAGAGCGCCACCTAATGCATTGTCTGTTGTGGTTGACACGTACATTCACCAAAATGAACCAAATTTTATGGGCATGTGTGTTATTGCTATAGTTATTCAGAGACAGAGCTCTGGCCTCGGGTGTGGCTTAAGGACTCTATAGCGCCACCTAGTGCATTGTCTGTTGTGGTTGACACATACATTCACAAAAATGAACCAAATTTGGTTGGCATATGTGTTATTGCTATAGCTATTCAGAGACTGCACTCTGGCCAAGGGTGTCTTCGGGACTGTATAACGCCACCTAGCGCATTGTTTGTTGTGGTTGACACACACATTCACGAAAATGAACCAAATTTGGTGGGCTTGTGCGTTATTGCTATCGATAGTCAGAGATAGAGCTCTGCCCTAGGGTGTGGCTTAGGGACTCTATAGCGCCACCTAGCGCATTGTCTGTGTACGTTCACCCAAATTAACCACATTTGGTGAGCATGTGTGTTAATGCTACTGCTAGTCAGAGACAGAGCTCTAGCCAAGGGTGTGGCTTAGGGACTCTATAGCGCCACCTAGGATATAGGCTGTTTTAGTTGCCACATACATTCACGAAAATTAATCAAATGTGGTGGGCTTGTGTGTTATTGCTACCGCTAGTCAGAGACAGAGCTCTGGCCTCAGGTGTGGCTCAGGGACTCTATAGCGCCACCTAACGCATTGTCTGTTGTGGTTGATACATTCACGAAAATGAACCACATTTGGTGGGCATGTGTGTTAATGCTACTGCTAGTCAGGGATAGAGCTCTGGCCTAGGGTGTGGCTTAGGGACTCAATAGCGCCACCTAGCACATTGTCTATTATGGTTGACACGTTCACGAAAATGAACCACATTTGGTGGGCATGTGTGCTATTGCTACTGCCTGTCAGGGATAGAGCTCTGGCCTAGGGTGAGGCTTAGGGACTCTATAGCGCCACCTAGCACATTGTCTAATATTGTTCACACATACATACACGACAATTAGGTACGCTTGTGTGTTATTGCTGCCACTAGTCAGGGACAGAGCTCTGGCCTTGGGTGTGGCTTTGGGACTCTATAGCGCCACCTAGCTTGTTGTCTGTTGTGGTTGACACATACTTTGATGAAAATTAACCAAATTTGGTGGGAATGTGTGTTGCTCATGCACATGCCCACCAACAAGTACGTGTTGCTTTGTTAGATTCCGCACATGTCACGGGTCCGCACCGCAGGTGCTCGGGCCCGCCATCGCCGCTTGCGGCTATATTTATTATTATTATTATTATTATGTCTGTGACTTCCTCTTACAGGTCATGTTTGGCCTTTTTTCACCAACTTGGCATGCTCTAAAACTCTTGAAATTTGGCAATAAGATGTGGAATTGGTAACGCTACTCAGAGACAGAGCTCTGGCCAAGGGTGAGGCTCAGGGACTCTATAGCGCCACCTACCGCGCTGTCTGTTGTGGTTGACACGTGCATGCACGAAAATGAACCAAATTTGGTAGGCAGATGTGTTGGATGAATCTGAACAACTTTTACATTTACACTACGTAGTGAATCTTAAACAAATTTGAGTTATGATTATGATTATGATTTTTGCACATCATGTATTTTGAAACACTTCTCCTAGACGGTTTATCGAAATCATGTCATATCAGCACTAAAATGATCTTGAGGGGTTGCCCGAGAGGAATTGCGACCAGATTTTTGAATTTCAAAAGTATATCGAAATGGCGAAGGTTTGAATTATGGCGTTTTATTAAGAAACAGGAAGTTGGTGTTATAGGCAGAAAAAAGGCTATGAATTGGATGTAATTTGGCAGCTACATGTGGAATTGCTTCTGCTAGTCAGAGACAGAGCTCTGGCCTAAGGTGTGGTTTTGGGACTCTATAGCGCCACCTAGCAGCACGTTATCTGTTGTGGTTGACACAAACATTCACGAAAATCAACCAAATTTGGTGGACTTGTGTGTTATTGCTATGGCTAGTCAGAGACAGAGCTTTGGCATAGGGTGTGGCGTAGGGACTCTATAGCGCCACCTAGTGCGTTGTCTGTTGTGGTTGACACAAACATTCACGAAAATGAACCAAATTTGGTGGACTTATGTGTTATTGCTATCGCTAGTCAGAGACAGAGCTCTGGCCTAGGGTGTGGCTTAGGGACTCTATAGCGCCACCTAGTGCATTGTCTGTTGTGGTTGACACAAACATTCACGAAAATGAACCAAATTTGGTGGACTTGTGTGTTATTGCTATGGCTAGTCAGAGACAGAGCTTTGGCATAGGGTGTAGCGTAGGGACTCTATAGCGCCACCTAGTGTGTTGTCTCTTGTGGTTGACACAAACATTCACCAAAATGAACCAAATTTGGTGGGCATGTGTGTTATTGCTTAAGTTATTCAGAGACAGAGCTCTGGCCTCGGGTGTGGCTTAGGGACTCTATAGCGCCACCTAGTGCATTGTCTGTTGTGGTTGACACATACATTCACGAAAATGAACCACATTTGGTTGGCATATGTGTTATTGCTATAGCTATTCAGAGACAGCGCTCTGGCCAAGGGTGTCTTAGGGACTGTATAGCGCCACCTAGCGCATTGTCTTTTGTGGTTGACACACACATTCACGAAAATGAACCAAATTTGGTGGGCTTGTGCGTTATTGCTATCGATAGTCAGAGATAGAGCTCTGGCCTAGGGTGTGGCTTAGGGACTCTATAGCGCCACCTAGCGCATTGTCTGTTGTGGTTGACACGTACATTCACCCAAATGAACCAAATCTGGTGGGCATGTGTGTTATTGCTATAGTTATTCAGAGACAGAGCTCTGGCCTCGGTGTGGCTTAGGGACTCTATAGCGCCACCTAGTGCATTGTCTGTTGTGATTGACACATACATTCACGAAAATGAACCAAATTTGGTTAGCATATGTGTTATTGCTATAGCTGTTCAGAGACACGATCTGGCCAAGGGTGTCTTATGGAATGTATAGCGCCACCTAGCGCATTGTGTGTTGTGGTTGACACACACATTCACGAAAATGAACCAAATTTGGTGGGCTTGTGCGTTATTGCTATCGATAGTCAGAGATAGAGCTCTGGCCTGGGGTGTGGCTGAGGGACTCTATAGCACCACCTAGTGTGTTGTCTGTTGTGGTTGACACATACATTCAGGAAAATGTACCAAATTTGGTGGGCATGTGTGTTGCTCATGCACATGCCCACCAACACGCACATGTTGCTTTGTTAGATTCCGAAATGTCAGGTCTCCGCACCGCAGGTGCTCGGGCCCGCCATCGCCACTTGCGGCTATATATTTTTTTGTAATCACTGTGGTCAAATGACCGCAGCCCGGCAGTTCTAGGTATATCTAGGTCAAACCTACACGGCGCTTCTAGTAATACGAGTCAGCGGTCAAATGACCGGTGTGCCATGGTATCTGGTTATCAGATCAGATTGTGATATTTGCATAAAATCACTGAATATTCAACAAGTCCCTCCCTACTTGTTAACAGCGCTCTGCTCTGCCTCCGCCCCTCGAGTGCTGGAGATTCACATTTTCAGGAAGCTGCAGTGAGCGAGATAATTGGGAATAAAGATCTTGCCAAAAACATGCCGACATCACCGATTCATGCAGGTGTGCTTAAGCATAATCCACACAAGATGCTCTAGAAAAAGGAATTGTTCAAGTAAAACAACAAGGTTTTGTTGGGTTTCGAACATGAGTCTCGCGTGGGCAAAATGTTCCGTCAGCTGCATCTTTACCACGGCACTACGGTAAGCACTGGGCAACAGTGAGCTAGCGTAGCTTATTATACTGAAATCATGACGTCCACGTTAAGTGTGATGGCTCAAGGCCCGATCACATTACAGGCGGCATGCGCTATGAAACCCATTCATTTCAATTGGTTGAGAGCGCAAAAGCGGCTCTGCCGCTGTGCTCACCAAAGCGCAGCGCCGGCGGCATTTTGCGCTTTGCCGCTGTTGCGCTTGCCGCGGTCAAAGTTGAAACATGTTGAACTTTGACCGCGGCGCGCTGTAAGTGAATGGACTTTTGCGCGGAGCCCAGCAGTAACCATAGAAATAGGAGCGGTAACAGCAACAAAAATCGTAGAACATTATCTCAACCAAGAGCAACCTAGCGGTGGGCGCAGCGCATGCCGTCTATAATGTGATCGGGCCTTCATGACATGAGCAAACACAGGAATGCCTTAAATAATACAGATTTATGTCATAGGCTACAGTAACAACAAACGGGCATGACCTCATTCCAGACGTTGTTCATTTTAAGGGACAGAAACAAGTTATCTAATGCAAAAAGCATGAAGATCACTGGGCCTCGAACTGCTCATTAAAACGTCAAAATTTGGAACTGCACGCTCTTACTCAATTGCGCCACAACTCTGCTGAAATGAAGTTAGGATATTTAATACATGGTCTTCCCAATAAATTAATTAATAGCTATACAGTATGTTATGTTGTGACAATGTTTGTCAGCCGATCAATATTTAAGTATAGCCTACGTTCATTAGCAATACATCTGAAGAATGTTTTGCAACAGGCTACGATCAGCATAGCCTTTTAAAAATCAGTTCGAGATAAGCATGTGACATTCTGTGAGATGATTCACAATTTAACAATGAAATGATCACATTTTTGCCTTACTTGTTCATTTTACCCCAAAAAACAGAATAAAGTGGTAGGGATCATGCCTGTTTGTAGTAGGCTAGTTGAAGCAAGATGAGCCTACTTTAGGCTATGTTTCGAGACTTGCATGCCCATGTTAAATTGTGATATCACCAGTTAACATAGGCGTATATTTCTCACAGTATGTTAATCTGTGGTAACTTTGACTAAAAGCCCGATAAAGTGTTGAAAATCACCCAACTCTCCCAGCAGCTCGTAGTGTAGGGGTAAAAGCCACTATTGATGGGATGTTTTTGTCCACGACATCCACGGTTCGAATCCAGCCATGACTAGGTAGCTAGGCTACATTGTTTCATTTCATTTTTTGCTATTAGCATAGCATGTGTCGTATTTGTGTGATTAATGCTTAGACGAACATGTATTAGACATAAACTGGTGATGCTTTCAGCCATATGCTATCCATTATTTTCTCTCACTTGCAAGCATTTTGTGAAAATACAAACTCTAAGGGGTGGAGGCAGAGCAGAACGCGTTTAAGAAGTAGGCTAGGCAGGGCCTTTTTGAATATTCACTGATGTTATGCAAATATCACCAGTTAACATACAAAACAGTTAAACTGGAACACCGGCGCTTGGCGCTTCTAGTGTTAAAAGCCTGGCGCATTGTTCAATGGTCTGTTGGTATTATCATGGCGGATTTACCTGGGCGTCTGATCCAGAAGAGACCGACTTGCTCATGCGTGAGGCATGGGCGGCGTGTAATGGAGGCAACTTTTATGCTGGGAAATTGTGAAAATAATGTACTTGATGTGTGAATATTATTTTCTAACACGGATAGTTCCGGTCCTGGATGATGATTGGCTGAATCACGTTCGATGCTGTTATAAAATCCAACACAAACATACACCTTGACCGCATTTCGTTAATACACTACCACAACTTGCACAAAAGTTAAAGTGGCTGCGTCTCGATGTTGCATGGCAACCATTCATATGGAGGAAATATTTATTGGCGGAAGAATGATTATTTGTGAATACATCGACGTATAGTTACTGTTTTAGAAAAGCAATAAGCCACTCGAGTCCGTAGTTTAGGCTACACTGATTTTAGAACAGCTAAGGGGGGTTTTAGGCACTTGCCTACGGTCTCTCGGGGCTTATGTCTTAAATAGATTATTTCAGAATAAACGCAGCAGCCGCAGCAGTAGCCAGAAGCCAGTTCTCACTATTGATCATTATCATTATTACATTTCCCTTGTGTGTGTGTGTATTCACACCAAATTGGCATGCCATACCGTACCCACCCAATATGCACAGCATCCCATTAGCTGCCTGCCATCAGGCTATTTACAATTTTCTATTTTAAGAAAAAGTCAGTCAACACGTTATCAAAACTAGATGTACCGCAAAGCGTTACACGATATGACCGCCGCTCAGTCCTGCACATTCTCTCCGCAAATATCAATCACGCTTTTGTTTCCATCGCCTACTCCATCCCCTTCTGCAACTTTTATGTATGTAAATGAGCGTGTGCATGTGTGCGCTTGCTTTTGTGTATGAGTGCTTCTCTGTCTATGAGTGTGTGTGTGTGTGTGTCTGCTTGTGTGTGTTTTATGTGCGCAGGCACACACACACACGCATGCGCGCGAGTGCACACACACACACACATATGCAGGCACACACTCCAACACACGCACACATACACACACACACAGGCACACACACAGATACACTCACAGAGAGAGAGAGAGAGTGTGTGCATGTGCGCTTGCTTTTGTGTATGAGTGCTTCTCTGTCTATGAGTGTGTGTGTGTGTGTGTGTGTGTGTGTCTGCTTGTGTGTGTGTTTTATGTGTCTCTATGTGTATATGTTCACTGTGTTCTCTGCCGTCACTGTCACTCCAATATCAGATCATACACTCACACACGCGCACGAGTGCACACACACACACACACACACACACACACACATACGCAGGCACACACACACACACACACACACAGAGAGAAAGAGAGAAAGAGAGAACACACAGATAACACAGAACACACACAGACACAGAGAGAGAGAGAGAGAAAGAAAGAGAACACATACAGAATACACACAGAACATGAACATACACACATATACACACATGCAAACACACACACACGGGCACACAGAAACGCACCCATACACACACACACACACACAGGCTATAGTACATCACACACACACACTCACTTCTCAGCTCCGGTGGTCTCACAAAACTTACTCAAAGGTGTGTGTGTGTGTGTGTGTGTGTGTGCACTGTGCATCTGTGTGTGTGTGTGTGTGTGTGCACTGTGCATCTGTGTGTGTGTGTGTAAGGTGTGTGTAGGTGTGTGTGTGTGTAAGGTGTGTGTGAGGGTGTGTGTGTGCATGCGTGTGAGCGTGTTTGTGCATGTGTTTGTGTAATTTGTTATGTACATGTGTGTGCTGGTGCGTGTGTGTGTAGGTATGTGTCTGTGTGTGTGTGTATTTATGTGTGTGTGTGTGTGTGTGTGTGTGTGTGTGTGCCTGTGCTTGTCTGTGTTTGTGTGTTCCTGCATGTTTGTACAGTAAGTGTGTGTGTGTGTGTGTGTGTATGACCGTAGCATCCAGCACCCAGAGCAACCATTCTCTTTTAAAACATATATATTTGGAAACTAGTTCATTAAAGTTTTTTAATGGTGTCACTTACAGTATATGTTTCTAGGACAAAAACTAGCAAAGATTGAGATGTGTGTTTGGAACAGTTTTTCAAATCCCCAGCGGGGGATTTAGACTCCAGAGGGTTAATACCACCATCTACAGGCCGATGGGTATACAGTCCTGAATGTACACATAAATCCATTTATTTTATAGCGCCCCATTGATGAAATTCCACAAAACTTGGCATATTCCCAGGGGGTGTCAGGTTCATCATGCGCATGAAATTTGGTGCAGTTCATAACATCTCATCTGAAGATAGGGGCAATTAAAGCAATATTACATTGCATTTTCATTTTTTACCAGGGGGGTGCAAATCACAAATGACTGGTTATAAGCTAAGTTGATGCAAGCTCTTGAGACCAACATACCATAAACATTTTGTCATCCTTGGCGCCACGGTTCAGGTAGTTATGTAGGTCATTTTTGGGCTTCGGGCGGGGGCAGCGCGGGGGTGGAGTGAGCCTCGGGGACAAAACATTTTTTTTTCTGCAGAAGTCTACCGGGGCTACATGTCCATGTTTCATGTGCTCCGGTGTTACGGTGTCCCGGGAATCGTTGACGAAAAATTCAGGATCGATGACGGGAAAAAAGAATTGAAAAAAAAAAAAACTTTGACAACAACTATATGACTGCTTCGCTAGCTATGCTAGCAGCGGTCATAATTAACTTAATGCGCTATAGAGCTACAGTGAGGAGAAAATGTACGGTATTTGATTCCATGCTAAAGTTGCCTAAAAAGAGGAATATAAAATCATCATTTGACAATTGATCTTAATGTCTTAATTAAAAAAAATGAGTAAAAATAAAACTGCTAAGTACACCAATTTTCTCTGTGATGGAAGAATGTATCGTAAATAAATAAATGTTCATCCTAAATGCTAAGGGGAAGGAAGTATTTGACCCCCAATGTAACCCTATGGGAACCCCCATAGGGTTAACATAGGGGCAGGCAGTTTTTTATTTTTTTAAGGCCAGCTATTTCATGGATCCAGGATATTATGCATCCCGATAAAGTTCCTTAGGCCGTTGGAATTAAAATAGCCCCACATCATCACATACCCTTCACCATATCTAGAGATTGGCATGGTGCTTTTTCCAGTAGGCCTATTAGCCTGTTTGATGCTCATTGAGCTCAATGCAAATCAAACAGGCTAATAGGCCTACTGGAAACCCTGGGGCCTCATTTATAAAAGTGTTGTGTAGAAACCATCGTTCATTTGATCTTAGATCATTTCTGATATGATCGTACGTGTGATTCAGAGAATACGAACGTACGCACAAAAAAACGTGCGTACGCCACTCTTGCAGATGTGGCCATTATATATCGCAAATGAACGTGAACTTGTGCGCAGCCGGTTGATTTTAGATCTCAGCCTTGTAAACGCCCCCTCATCAATATCATTAGCATAGGCTTTAATGTAATCGATGGCTGAGTTGTACCTAAAATACATATATTGAAAACTGTAAAGGCCTAGCCTATGCCATCTGATGTTAACCTATGTTTATGCGCTGTTAGTTCGAATAACTAATTATAATTTTCCAAGCAGCGCTTTCTGGAAAGAAATATGCATCCGTGTCCATTGTTCTCTGCTTGCTTTTGTTCCTTCTGCTTGCAGTAATGTAGTAGGCAATGTGTGGCAAATGTAGTAGGTTTACTTTGGTAATAGAACATAGTAGGCTACCGTATGAAGGAAATACCTACAGTACGTACATCATACTAATTTATACGTTATGGTACAGTATGGCTACGTTTCCAATATGACCCAGGGTTAGGTACTGCCCATGTAGCCTACGGCGGACTAAATTATAAGCGAGATACTGTATGTCATGTAGATCGAACGTATTTTTTTTAGGATAGGCTATGTTTTTACTGTATAGCGAAGTGTAGTATAAATAGTTCACTGATCATTCTTCATTCATTCTGCGCTTCGGGATTCAAGCTATTATCGATGTCAGCGACTGTTTACTTTCAAGAATGTCCAGTGACCTTTAGGCCTACCTTTATATATTTTTATATTTTAGCCTGCATTATCCAACTTGTCATTATCCACATATTGCCATCTGGTCTTGGGCACTGCCATCAGACATATGCCATCAGACGCATTCTATGCAACTCATTGCAACTCGGCCGCAATTATGAAGATGCAAAACTCTGCTTTTCAGAGGATAGATTATGTCTATTTGCGATGTATAGATGATGAAAAATACCTGTCCATATAGCCTACATTAAAATATGAAATATGTAATATTAAAATATTATCATTCTGTTGTGGAGCTTTGAATATCATGAACGCAAGTCATATTTCCCTCTTCTAAACAAGCGTAAATGGACACTTTATGGTCAATATCGATGGGAACATTAAATATATAGATGACTCTATGGCCTGCCTGTTTTTTAAATGCTATGAAATAGATAAGATATAGCTTAGGCATGGCACGGGTGTAGTAGTAAAATAGGAAGTGGGTAAACCATGAATTCTGTGATCACGGTAATGCACCGTTTCATAATCATGTTTGATTATGGTAGAGGATATTATCAAGTGTTTATAAAATACCAGTGGATTAAATGGTTCTTAGAGTGTTGATGAGTGTTCATATTGTGAATGCAGATAATTGTCACGGCCCCATGTCGCTGTGAGGTGCAGAGTTCCACCCTGCCACCAGGTGTCTGTCTTTGAGTTTCAGGCCGTTGGAGAGTAAACGAGCTGGCTGCTGATTGGCCTGCACCAAGGGCCCGGTGTAGGCCAACCTTTTAAATCTATGGAGCTGCAGTTGTCCGGTCTCTTCTCTGATGCCTGTCTGAGCCTATTATTTGTTGGGATCGGTTGTGTTATATTCTTTATCCTTAGTAGATCTACAACGTTTTGTTATATTCTATTATTGTAAATAAATTATTCATTTGTTATATTACGAACCTCTGGTGTGTCTCCCATCTTTGTCACAGTTTGTGAGCCAGACTGTGACAAATGGGGGCTCTTGGTTTAGAATCCGGTCGGTAACCTGGGGCCTATTGCACAAAACTAGGATAAGGGATTAACCCGGGATATCTTGGTTATCCTGGCTCAATTTATCCGTGATCCAGTTGCACAAAAGCGGGATAGGGGGCAGCAGGATATGTTATGGTATAAGTTACCATGGCAATTTATTCTGTGGAGCTAGCCTGCTCCTGACCAGGCTCACAGCCAAGATAAGTTGATTCTAATGGTAATTACATAATCTGATTGGTTCAGCTAGCTGTCATTCAAATATGACCTCCACGTGATATTTTTAAAAGAGCTGTAGATTCCATTTATATATTATTTGCAACATGCATTTACTCGCAAAACACAGCAGAATGTCTGCCTAATACCATATGGATGTCATTTAAATTATGGTGGCCTTATAATTAATAACATAGCCTACTCGTTGTTTGCTTCTTTTTTGACAGATGTTTGATGAATAGGCTGCTGTAGTAGTTGATTGGAAGTGGAGGGGACATTTTTCGAAGGTGTTTTGAACTAATTCGGCTTTTAAGACAAATTAAGATACTTTGTGCATCTTTGCGGTGGCAAAGCGCTTCCTAATGACGTTGCGTGCCGAGACAAGGAAGCTCTCACACACGTGGGTGCATACGTAAATTTGCATTCAGTTGATCTGCCACACCTACTCCCGCTATGTAACAGAAATAATCATGATCCCCCATCCAAAAAAGTAAAACTTTACCTCGTTGTTAGTCTATATCAAAAGCGGTTATTCACTTTGTGTGCATGACGCTATTTTTCGCGTCTTTTTTATTCCAACCGTGAGTTATTTGGGGGAGAAACGAGAACGCGCACACATACCGGATAACTTACACCTGGCTTGATGAATCCGTGTCTGCTTATCCTGGATTGGTCTTTGTGCAACCAATTAAGCCGGTATGCTCTTGTTTTGGATTCAGTGATCGCAGCTCAGTAACTTATCCCGGATATCTTAATTCTGCTTTTGTGCAACGGGCCCCTGTTCTATACAGTCTATGGTTTGTTGTCGTTAACTCGAATTTATGAATGAAGTAGGCTACTACGTTGCGTGACGTCAGCGCGTAGTAAATCTGGTTAGTAGTAGCGTTGGTTTGTGAGCATGTGTAGTGTACACCCCCATGATGTATTTTATTTGCTTTGTTGTGTTCTATATAACCTTTATATTTGTGAGATAATCACGATGACATTATCATTTTTGTCCACTAGGTGGCAATGTGGGATTGTTCAGGGAGTAGTTCAGGGCATTGAGTACAGACAGGAAATCGAAACTTAAGAGAGAACGAAACCTAGAGAGAAAACGAGACAGAGAACAACGTGTTACTGAATGTATTTCATGGAAAAGTGGAAATAAACGAAGAACTTTCGACACACTTGTTGTCAAAACATTATTTCTTCAAGTGTGCAACAAAAATTGGCGCCCGAACAGCGACTCAACGTGATGCAAAACGGAGTTTGAAGAAAAGAAGGAAAAACGTTTGAACACACAAAATGGAGCTGGAGCAGCTACAGGATCAGCTAACGGAGCTACTGTGTCAGCTAACGCTTGAGCAGCTAAAAGAGGTGTGTAGTCAAGCCAAAGTTTCTTCAGATAAAGGTAAAAGGCACACGTTGATACGGTCAATCAATGAGTCAGTGGAACAAGCTGTAGAAAATGAGGAACAAGATGTAGCAGAGACGTATCTGCGAAAGTTAGTAGCGACAGCTAAGCGGTTGGGAGAAACGGATGGTGGACGAAAGAAGAAGGATAAGGAGAAAAATGATGAGAATGAGCAATTGTTACAGCGGCTACAAAAACAATATGCAGAGATGCAGTTGAATTTCCAGTCGTCAACTAAAATGCTCGAGGAAGAAATAAAAGGGCTAAGAGAGAAAATAGGCAGGACAACGCCTAGCCCACCAGCAGCGCCACCGACGACTCCGACGCCCTCTCCGCTTACCACCGCGCCAGAAGTGGTCATCAGACGTGAGTTTCGAATCAATGGTCAGATCGGTGAGCAGGGGCAGAAGGACAAGTTGTCCTATACTAATCTTATGCACCAAATAGATACGGGAAAACGCAAAGGCCATAGTGATTTGGAAATAGTTGAAGCTGTAGTTAAAGCTGCCACTCCAGGACTCAGTTTGCGTGACATGCTGGAAACTAAAAGTAATTTGACTATGGTGCACCTAAAGACAATTCTGAAAGCTCACTTTAAAGAAAATAGTACAACAGATATGTTCCACAGACTTGTTAACATAACCCAGGATGTAAAAGAATCCCCTCAGAACTTTCTTTTTCGTGCAATTGAACTCAAAGAAAGGCTCATAGCGGCTGCTAATGATGCCAGCTCAGATGTACAGTACAGCCCAGAACTCATTCAAAAGAAGTTTCTTAGGTCAGTCAGCACAGGGCTATTGAGTGACGATATAAAACTTCAGCTGAAGGTTCATCTGGATGATTTAAGAGTGACTGATGAGACATTAATAGAGAAAATTAATGAGGCTGCAGCCGTTGACTGGGAGCGACAGCAGAAATTGAAGAAAAGTATCCCAAACAAGCCAGCCAGAGTGAATGAGCTGCAAACAGAAACAGTTACTTACCAGACATGTGATGACAAGGAAACAGACTCACGTCACAGCATGTTAGTTAAAGCCAATGTTAAGAGTCAGAAAATAAAAACGGCTCAAAGTCAAACAGAAACTGAACTGATGGATGCTGTGAAACAACTGAGAGAAGAGGTAGCTGAGTTAAGGAAGAATGCCCAATACTCTCCCCGACCACCTAATCAGTTCCAGCGCAGAGCCAAGAGAGCATGCAGAGAGTGTCAAGAGAGGGGCGATGAGGAGCAGTGTGACCACTGTTTCAAATGTGGCCGAACTGGACATCTCTCAAGAGGCTGCCGAGCTCAAAAGAACTCAACAGGTAAACATGACTCAGTCAATGTCTCGGGCCAAAGAGTAGAGGGTGTATCTTCCTTCAATCAAGCACAGCTGAGCGAGTCATCAGACACCCAAGCGATTCTCACGGAAAGCATTCACCGATTGGAAGAGAGACTGCTAGCAGAGAGATGGGACCCAGGCGGAAGAGTTGCAGGATCGGTCTCTGTAAGTCACATTTCCCCTCAGCACCACTCACAGCTTTTGCGTCTCATTGGAAGCAAGTGCATGGTGAACTGTTCACTGGATGGGGTGAAGACCCAAGCATTATGGGACACGGGATCACAGGTTTGCCTCATCAATGATGCCTGGAGGAAGAAGCATATCCCAAAGGTGAAGGTTCGGAGCACTGAAGAGATCCTTGGTCCTGGCGTTTTAGTGGGGAAAGCCGTTAACCAGACAGATATTCCTTTCCGAGGATGGGTGGAAGTAAAGTTCCAGCTAGACCCCACACAAGCTCCACAGTTTGCGCTTCAAGTGCCTATCCTGGTCACAGGTGAGAAAGGGGCAGCGGAGGAGCCTATTATTGGCTATAATGTAATTGAACAGCTGCTGAAGAATGGTGTGGAGCATCCATACGAGGTAGTAGCCCAAGCTGTTAGTACTGCTTTCTCTTTTGACTGTAAGAAAACAGAAATGTTAGTGGAAATTATGAAAGCCAGTGACCCTGAGTGCAGTGATGGTGTGGTGAAGCTGGGGAGGCAGAAGGAAGTGATCCCAGCTGGCCAGGTGAGAAATGTGAAATGCTCTGTGAGAACAGGTCCCTTGTTGTCCAGCCAAGAAGCCCTCTTCCTGCCTGATGAAGACTCCTGGCCAGATAGTCTGAGCATGTCAGAAAGTATGATAACGCTTAGTAAAGGGACATATTCTCGTTTGACATTGCCCATTACTAATACCACTGGTCATGATGTTATCCTTAGTCCACGCACAGTGTTGGGGCAGGTTCAGCGTGTCAAAGCTGTCTATCCAGTGGAGGCGAAGCCTGTCACTTCCCCACCAGCTACTCCAGCGGTGCCTGAAGAGACCAACGGGAATGATGAGCTTGAGCCTGACGCAGAGATAGCAGGGGACGAAGAAAGGTGGGACCCACCAATAACAGTGAGACATCTCCCCCTTGCTCAGCAGCGTCAAGTGAAGAAAATGTTGAGAGAGGAGTGTAAAGCTTTTGCTAGAGATGACAGCGATGTAGGACTCATCCCTTCCCTGCAGCTGAAAATCAGACTCACAGATCCAACACCGGTAAGAAGAACTTATGTGTCTGTCCCCAAGCCACTGCATAGAGAAGTTAAGGAGTATCTGGAAGATTTGTTAAACAGAGGCTGGATTAGAAAATCTAGATCACACTATTCATCTCCCATCGTATGTGTACGAAAAAAAGATGGAAGCCTCCGTCTGTGCTGCGATTATAGAGAGCTTAACCAAAAGTCGCTGCCAGATCGCCATCCGATACCACGTATACAGGATATGCTTGATAGCTTAAATGGTAGTGCCTGGTTTTCAGTGCTAGATCAGGGCAAGGCCTACCATCAGGGTTTTCTAGAAGAGAGTAGTAGACCACTCACTGCTTTTATTACACCCTGGGGCTTGTACGAGTGGATACGGATCCCATTTGGCCTGTCTGCCGCTCCCTCTGAGTTTCAGCGTAGTATGGAGGAATGTTTAGTGGGACTTAGAGATGAAATTTGTCAACCGTATCTGGATGACAATTTAGTACATAGTCAAACATTTGAGAACCACCTTAGTGATGTGAGGAAAGTGCTTCAGCGCTATCAGCAACATGGGGTGAAGCTGACTGCAAAGAAATGTGAGCTCTTTAAAAATCAGGTCAGATTTCTGGGGAAAATTGTGTCAAAAGAAGGCTACACAATGGATCCTGCAGAAGTAGCCCCAGTGCAGGATATGAAAACCAGAAAGCCATCCACAGTGGGTGAGGTGAGAAAAGTATTGGGCTTCATCTCATACTACAGAGCATATATCCCAAACTTCTCAAGAATAGCGAAGCCCCTCTATGCTCTGTTGTGCTCTGAGAAGTCAAACGGTGAGGTCCAAAAAGGAAATAAGAAACAAAAGCCTGGAGCTAGAAAGAAAAAACAAAGTCAGGTACCTTCACACCAGCGCATAACGTGGACAGAAGAGCATAGCGCAGTACTGTGTCAGCTGATCGATCATCTTTCCCGTCCCCCTGTCCTGGGCTACCCGAACTTTGAAGAACCGTTCGTCATGCATTGTGATGCCTCCCAAGAGGGATTGGGGGCGGTGCTTTATCAAAGACAGGAAGGAAAACTAGTGGTCATCGCTTATGGTTCCCGCACCCTCTCAGCTCCAGAGAAAAACTACCATCTCCACTCTGGTAAGCTAGAGTTTTTAGCTATGAAATGGGCCATATGTGAGAGATTTAGGGACTATTTGTATTACACTCCATCGTTTACAGTATATACAGATAATAACCCGCTCACATATGTGTTGACAACAGCTAAACTAAATGCAACATTGCTGAGATGGGTGGCTGAACTGGCCGACTTTAGATTTACCATTAAGTACAGACCAGGGAAGTCTAATTCTGATGCAGATGGGTTGTCAAGGATGCCCCTTGACATAGAGAAGTATATGCTTACCTGTTCACAACAAATACAGCCTGAAGTCTTGTCCAGTGTCTCCAAAGGGTTGTCCGTCCACCAGGAAGAGCAGGAGCCATTGCTGTGTCCAGTGGTCATCGCCCAAGCGATAGCAGAACTGAGCAGTGAGCCCAAGGTGGATATGGGTCGGCAGATCTCCCGTGAAGCGTTGAGAGCCGCCCAAGAGGAGGATTCACTGTTGCAGCAGGTGAAACAGTATGTTACACAGCACCAGTGGCCAAGAGTGAAGAAGGCTCATGGTGAGTTGGCTGTGTTTGCGAGGGAGAGAGCTAAATTGTTAATTGATGCTGATGGTGTGCTCCAGAGACAGACAGCAACACGAACACAGCTAGTGGTGCCTCCAAAGTTTCGTGCATTGATCTTGAAGGAATTGCATGAAGAGATGGGACACCTAGGTGTTGAACGAACGCTGCATCTGGTCCGTGAGCGCTTTTTCTGGCCTCATATGCAGGGAGACATAGAGCATCACATCAACAAGGTCTGTAGCTGTGTGAAGCGGAAAAGGCCACAGAAACCAGTGAGAGCACCACTCACCAGTATTGTGACAACATACCCCTTTGAGCTGGTGTCTATTGACTTCATGCATCTAGAGAAGTGTAAAGGAGGGTATGAGTACATTCTCGTAGTCATGGACCATTTTACACGATTCGCTCAAGCGTATGCGTGTACAAATAATAGTGCTCGAACAGCTGCTGAAAAGATATTTGGAGATTTCATTCTTAAATTCGGCTTCCCCACCAAATTGCACCATGATCAGGGTAGGGAATTTGAAAACAAACTGTTTGCTGAACTCCAAAAGTACTGTGGAATTCAAGGTTCTCGCACCACCCCTTATCACCCCCAGGGGAACGGTCAAGTGGAACGCTTTAACCGCACACTACTGGCCATGCTGCGAAACTTGGATGATGAAGCCAAAGCTGATTGGAAAAGCTCTCTTGCCAAAGTGGTGCATGCTTTCAATTGCACACGCAATGAATCCACCGGCTATGCACCTTATTACCTCCTTTTTGGACGTAACCCCAGATTGCCCATTGATCTCATGTTTGGTATTCCACCTAGTGATGGCAGTGCATCCCATCAAGAATATGCAGAGAAATGGAGACGAAGGATGGAAGAGGCTTACCAGTTAGCCTCCAAGACAGCGAAGGCTTGTGGGAAAAGAGGAAAAGAGTTGTATGACAGAAAGATCCATGGAGCAGAACTGTCTCCTGGCTGTAGAGTGCTGATCAGGAACCTCACAGAGAGAGGTGGGCCAGGGAAACTCAGATCGTTCTGGGAAGAGAAAGTGCATGTAGTTGTAAAGAGGAAACACCCAGACAGTCCAGTTTATGAATTACAACCAGAGGATGGCCAGGGTCGCACCAGAGTGCTTCATCGGAATCTGCTGCTCCCCTGTGATTTCTTGCCAGTGGAGACGGACACTCCGGAAAAGAAAAGAGGTGGGAAGCGACACAAACAGAAAAAGTCACGACCAACACAGAACAGAGAACCCGAGTTTTCATCTGACGGTGAAGAGGATGAATGGAGATGCATCTCTGGATGGTCTCGAGGAGATTCCGCCAGGCAAACCCGAAGCAACCTCAGAGCAGATGCTACAGAGTTCCAGCCTGGGACTGCAACACCAGCACCTGAGGGAGACGACGGGATGGAAACACAGAACCTGTGGACATCGGATGCAGACAAAGACCAGGAAGACGTGATTGAGACTGAAGCAGAACAGGAAGTAACAGGCGCGGGTGAAGAGACCGAGAATGCTGAGCTGGAGACAGCAAGCCATGAGGAAAACACAGAGGATGCTGAGCTGAAGACAGCAAGCCACGAGGAAGAGATGTCTCCACCACCCTCATCACCTGCAAGACAATATCCTTTCAGAAATAGAACTGCTCGTAAAACATTCACATATGATCAGTTGGGACAGCCCACATTTAGTTAAAAAAGTTGTTTAAAGCTTTAGATTAGAAATGTATGGTTCATGCCATTCAGTTTTAGAATGGATGGAGAAATTCATGTTAATGGAATTGATTTAAGATATATTGAGACAAGAACATGTTTAAAAAGAGATTCTTTAATTGAATATAAGACTACAAGAAAAGGTTCATACATTTAGAATCACACACTGAAGGATTACTGACGTGAAGTGTTGTGTAAGGTAATGTGTTTAGATATGAGTACTCTGAGATAGGCTTGCAACACAGCAGAGATAAGTGGTTAGATTTTGAGTAAATAGAATGTGTTAAGTGTGAGATTCTATGTGATTGTAATACAGGTCAAAGGTCATGCCCATGCCAGTCAAGATGAACTTCCCGTGAATACAGCGGAGAAAATAGTTGGTTGTCGTAGTGCACAATGACACCCACTGTTTAACACATGACATGAAATAAGAGATGTATGTTTTGTGAAATCTGTCATCAGAAAAGTATCTTGAATACTGGACTCTAACCTGGTAGCAATCAAAATGTTCAGATAGAACATGAACTGAGCCTGGAAATGTCGGGACGACATTTAGTTAAGCAGGGGAGAGTGTAGTGTACACCCCCATGATGTATTTTATTTGCTTTGTTGTGTTCTATATAACCTTTATATTTGTGAGATAATCACGATGACATTATCATTTTTGTCCACTAGGTGGCAATGTGGGATTGTTCAGGGAGTAGTTCAGGGCATTGAGTACAGACAGGAAATCGAAACTTAAGAGAGAACGAAACCTAGAGAGAAAACGAGACAGAGAACAACGTGTTACTGAATGTATTTCATGGAAAAGTGGAAATAAACGAAGAACTTTCGACACACTTGTTGTCAAAACATTATTTCTTCAAGTGTGCAACACATGCTTGCTGCTTACGGCTAGTTGTTGGGAGACGTTACCGAGGGGTAAGTGTTGCTTTGTTTGATATAATTGTTGTGCAGTATGTTTGTATGCTACTTATTGCGGGGATTGGTTGTCCCGAGTAGTCTTTGATGTAATCTAGGCGAGGATTCTAGTAACCGAGTTCCGGAGGTTGTTGCACGGTCTACTGTCTATTGCTGTGTTTTGTCCCTGTTAGGCTAGGGGCGAGTTCCTTTTGGAGTTCGTCCTGGGGGGATTTCTGTAGTGTGGTGTTATCGTTGGCTTGAGCAGTTGTCTCGGGAGCACGGCCGAGGCTGCGGGTGAGTCGCCGATTGCTGGTTGCTTGCCGGGCTTGTGGTATTTAGTGCGTCAGTACCCACCGCCGAGCACCTGAAGAGCTAGCGGGGAAAGTTTAGCTAGTTTTTGGTTAGGTAGTTAGAGGGGCAAAATACGGCGATCCATTGACCGTGTATTTACCTTTTGGTCTGCGGTTGCAACTGTTTATGTCTGCTGTGGTTTCGGACATCCGTTAATTAATGTGCTTTCGTTTTTGTCGATCCTAGTGCATCAGTCTTTGAATTGGACAGGTTTGAATGTAATTGTTGGTCATGGCGACTAAAAATATTCAGGATTTTTTGGCTGCTCCATCTGGTAAGTTATTGGACTTGTGTACACGTGAGGAAGTTGTAGAAATTGCATCTCACTATGACATTGATGTTGGTGATAAGCGTATGAAAGATAATATGAAGAGTATTTTAATGGAGAAGTTAAAATTGAAGCGAGAGGATGGCGCTGCTTCAGGTTCAGGTTCAGGGGCAGCTAGTGCATCTTTGGATAGTTCAGAGGGGTTGACTTTTGATGAGCGTAGACAATTGTTGCAGTTAGAAGTGGAAATTCGGGAGAATGAGGTGCAGAGATTGCAGCTAGAGGAGAAGGTGCGCCGTCTAGCTATTGATGGTGCTGGTCAGGTGCCTGCACGTCCCACGTCCCTGGAAATTTGAAGTTAGTTCCTCGGTTTTCAGAACGTGACTCAGACAGTTTTTTCTCTCTGTTTGAGCGTGTTGCAGAGTGTAGGGGTTGGTCTGATGTTGAACGCACATTGTTAATTCAATGCACACTGACTGGGAGAGCCCAGGAAGTGTATTCTGCACTCACGGTGGCAGAGAGTAGGGTTTATACTTCTGTTAAAATGGCTGTGCTAAAAGCTTATGAATTGGTCCCTGAAGCTTACCGTTTGAAATTTAGGACTTGGGAGCGGTCTGGTAAGCAGACTCATATGGAATTTGCCAGAGATATCACAACTCACTTTAACAGGTGGCGTTCTTCGCTTGAGGTTCATACTTATGATGCACTGTGCGATTTGGTCGTGTTGGAGCAATTCACTCTGTTCCTAGTCGTATAGCTACCTATATAAATGAACATCAGGTGAAAACTGCCCTTGAAGCTGCTAAGTTGGCGGATGAATATGCTTTGGTGCATCGTGAGCGTGAGTACAGAACCCGTGGTGAGTATAGAGGGGATTCCAGACAGTCCGTCCCTGTTAGTAGACGTGGTGATTATGGATGGGATTCCAGTCAGTCTTACCCTACAAATAAACGAGGGGAGGAAGCAACACAGTCTCATCCTGGTAAGCATAGCGACCACAGGGCTGGTCAAAGCTATTATGATCATACTAAAATATGTAACTACTGTAAGCAGAGAGGGCATTTCAAGGGCAAGTGTCCTAATAGATCTAAGGGAAGAGTGGGAGCGTTTGGCCATGCAAAACCTGTTATGGCTGTTGCATCTGTTGAAGCACCAGTAGATAACCCAGTCAATGTTGACGTTTCTTGTGTAAAGCCAGTTTCTTCCTGTACTTGTCCCTGTGCTTCTGGTTGTGCCTCTCCCTGTGTTTCTCCTTGTCAGCAGGTGGCGGATGAAGTCAGTCCAGAACGCCCAGAGTTTTCAGCTTTTGTCTCTGATGGCTATGTATCACTAGTGGGAGGTGATACAAGAGTCCCAGTAAAAATCCTTAGGGACACAGGTTCATTTGATTCTTTTGTGATAGGTTCAGTGTTACCATTCTCACAGCATTCAGATACTGGGGATAAGATACTTATGTGTGGTATGGGATTGAGTGTTTTACCTGTGCCTATGCACAAGTTGATTCTGGACTGTGGGTTTGCTAAAGGGGAAGTCACTATGGGTGTTCGTCCTGCACTGCCGATTCAGGGTGTTCATATTCTGTTGGGTAACCAGTTAGCTGGTAGCCGTGTGTTTGCTAATTTACCATCTTTAGTAGTAACTGCTACCCCTGTTTCTAACATGCCTGATGAGAATGCTCAGTGTTTTCCAGATGTGTTTTCTGCGTGTGCCGTTACTCGTGCCATGAGTAAAGCTCAGCCTGACCTAGAGATTGACATTGATGTTACCAAGTCGAATGTGGGTTCTCTTGTGCCTGTTCCTAGCTCTTTATTTGTCTCCCGCAGTGATCTAGCAGCTGAACAGCGAGCTGATCCAACGCTTGGGGAGTATTTTGATCAGGTACTGTCAGAGGTTGATGGTGAGAGTGCTCTGAGGGGGTATCTGTTACAGGATGGACTGTTGATAAGGAAATGGGTGTCACATGGGCACGACTTTCTTGGTGATCCTGTGTTTCAGATTGTGGTTCCTGAAAAGTTTCGGCAGGAAGTTCTGAAAACTTCACATGATCAGTCTGGCCATCTTGGGGTCCGGAAAACATATGAGAGCATACTGCGGTATTTCTTTTGGCCCCGTCTAAAACGGGATGTGGCGGTACATTAAGACCTGTCACACCTGCCAGATGACAGGGAAGCCCAATCAGACTATAAGTCCAGCTCCGCTTTCGCCTATTCCAGCTATGGCCCAGCCGTTTGAGCACCTGATAGTAGATTGTGTTGGCCCTTTGCCTAGTTCTAAGTCAGGCAGTAAGTATTTGCTGACAGTGATGTGTCAGAGTACGAGGTATCCTGCTGCTTATCCCTTGCGAGTCATTAAGACCAAGTCTGTGGTTAAGGCCCTTACCCAATTTATGTCCATATTTGGTATTCCAAGGGTAGTACAGAGTGACCGCGGCTCAAACTTCTCCTCCAAGATGTTTGTGCAGGTGTTGCAACAGCTGCGGGTTCAACAGAGTCAATCCTCTGCATATCACGCAGAGAGTCAAGGCGCTTAAAGCCTACCTTACATTGCCAGACTTTGCAAAGATTTGGAAAAGATTTTTGAAAAACTACAGTCTCAGACCCTCTCACATCTAAAGACAATTCATTGAGTTTTTAGTCACAGGCCAGTCTCAGATTAGGATTTTGCAAAGACTGTGGGTCACTATTTACAAGACTGCTGCTAGATTCCCTCAAATTATTTCCATCGTGCAATAGGCTACACGTCATCATTCACAGGAAATCACATGATAGTCTACTCATATCAAAGTATTTTTTTCGCGTTTCTGCAGCATTGTTTGATGTGTGACATCACTAACAGATATAGAGTTGTTCTGTCACGTAGAACAGCCGACTAAATTGGCACCTTACACTAAACGATTTAGATGACGTGAGCGCGCTGCGATTTCAGTACAACTCCCAAGATTTCCGCCCGATTTTGGAAATTTAGTCGCCGACTGTTAAAACAGACCAAAATCGTGCAATGTAAGCCAGCCTTTAGAGCGGTTTCATCAAACCTTAAAGGCTCTGTTGCGCAGCTATCGTGTTCAACTGGGAGGTGACTGGGAGGAGGGTTTACCCTGGCTCTTGTTAGCTGCGAGAGAGGTTGTTCAGGAGAGCATGGGCTTTAGCCCGAACGAATTGGTGTTCGGACACATGGTACGTGGGCCGTTAGCTTTACTCTGTGATTCTGCAATGCTCCCTGAGCCTCCTCAGAATATCCTTGGCTATGTTAATGGTTTCCGGCATCGGTTGTACTTGGCTGGGGAGAAGGCTAGACAACTGCTGACATCCTCTCAGGTCAAGATGAAACGGCTATATGACCGAAAAGCTGAGGTCCGTCAATTTAGCCATGGTGATCAGGTTCTTGCGCTGCTTCCTGTTGTTAGTTCCCCGTTTCAAGCTAAGTTTCTTGGCCCGTTTACGGTGCTCCGTAAGCTTTCTGACTTGAACTATTTGATTGAGACTCCAAGCCGTAGACGGAAAACTCAAGTGTGCCATGTAAATCTGTTAAAACCCTATTTCTCCCGGGTTGTACATTCTTCTGTGGCAGGGGGGAGTGTGCAGCCAAGTACTAGTCCTGCACTCATGGTGGATACTGTGAGAGGGTATTTGTCTGGTGATATGGTTGTACTGGATGATGATGGAGTGGTGGCTCCGGATGAGTGTAGATTGCGAGGTCGGCTGAAGAACTCTGAAACACTGTCCAATCTTGAGTCTGTGTGTGGGCACTTGTCTCCTGAGCGTTCTGCTGAACTGTCTGCTCTCATTAGAGAATATCTATGTCTGTTTAGTGATGTCCCTTCACGTACAACCCTTATAGAACATGACATTGACGTTGGGGAGGCTCAGCCCATCCGGCAACGGTTCTACCGAGTGTCCGAACAGAAACGTCAAGTAATGGAGTCTGAGGTCCGTTACATGCTTGACAATGACATTGCCCAGCCTTCGTCATCTGGCTGGGCTTCGCCCTGTTTGATTGTGGATAAGGCTGACAAGAGTCCCAGGTTCTGTACTGATTACCGAAAGGTTAACAGTGTAACGAAGCCGGATGCATACCCGTTGCCTCGGATTGAGGACTGTGTGGACCGTGTTGGCTCTGCCTGCTTAACACCACGTGCTAGAGATATTTCATCATTCATTACACCCTTTGGTCTGTTCTCTTACTCAGTTATGAGTTTTGGACTCCGCAACGCCTCCGCAACATTCCAGTGTTTGATGAATACCGTTGTGGGAGGCGTGCAGGGCTGTGCGGTGTATCTGGACGATGTGGTCGTCCATAGTAACAGCTGGGGAGACCATATCGTCCAGATTCGGCAACTTTTTGAGCGTTTGCGTGATGCAAACTTGACAGTCAACTTGGCAAAGTGTGAGTTTGCCAAGGCGACTGTCACCTACTTGGGCAAGCAAGTCGGCCAAGGCCAGGTTTGTCCGGTACAGGAGAAGGTTGCTGCGATAGAGCAACATCCTGTACCGACAACCAAGAAGGATCTGATGCGTTTTCTGGGTTTGGTAGGGTACTACCGGAGTTTTTGTAGGAACTTTTCGGCAGTAGTGGCACCCCTAACAGACCTATTAAAGGCCAAAGCCAAATATATCTGGTCAACTTCTTGCCAACAAGCGTTTAACAATGTTAAAAGTCTCCTGTGTGCTGCACCTGTTCTTGCAGCTCCCTGTTTGGAACGTCCCTTTGAGTTGCAGGTGGATGCGAGTGACCGTGGAGCTGGTGCTGTATTAGTTCAATATGACGACAATGATGTTCAGCGTCCTGTGAGCTATTACTCAAGAAAATTCAACACCTATCAATTAAACTACTCTGTAATTGAAAAGGAAACACTGGCCCTGGTATGGGCATTACAACACTTTGAAGTGTATGTGGAATCTAGTGCTCCCCTAGTAGTTTACACAGACCATAACCCGTTGGTGTTCCTTCAATCTTTGTCCTGTCCAAATAGAAGACTGATGCGGTGGTTCTTATTTTTGCAATCTTACAGCCTAGATATTCGCCATGTTAAGGGCAAGGATAACATTGTGGCCGATGCCTTATCCAGGGCGATCAATGATTGAACCCTGTTCTGACCATTTCCTGGTTCTTCTCCCTTTTCTGACTCTCTCTTTTGACTCTCCATGCTCCTCTAGGCGCCAAGAGTAGCTGGGTTGTGTAAGTCAGTTGTTTAGACTCTGGAGTGGAATGTCTGGATTTGGTGAGCGGTTTGACACACACACACACACACACACACACACACACACACACACACACACACCTTATACTGGTATACATACTTTTCATACCTGTTAGAATAATGAATAGTGCTGCACTTATGTTATTGCGGTGGTGATAATGGCTCGGGTTTAATTTTGGATTGTTAGTATTGTGGATTTGTGGTAATTTGTAGTCTTCAATGTTTGGTTGGGTGTCTAGTGGCATTCAAATTATGGTGGTGGGTTAACCCATGGGAACCATGCTTAGTGTTGTCGTCTTAGGCAGAACTCTGCTCTTATGGTGGGGGGTGTCACGGCCATGGCCGTAACTACCATTGAGGACACCGAGGTCATGTCCTCTGTATTTTTTTCTTCAAGTTTCGTTTTATAAGTGTTATACGTTAAAGTCTTCTTCCGTATTGAACTGATACAGAACGATCTTTGTGCCGTATTTTAAGAAACTGCTCAATGCACACACGCTACAATGAAAAACACACAAAAAAACCTAATCATAGGCTATACACCCTATGACACTTGAACAGCGTTTCTCAAACTATGGGCCGTGCAACGTGGAGACTGCTGGTCAGCGAGAGTGAAAGGTGCTTCACCTGATAATTTGCTGCGCAAACAACCGCGGACCGACAGAAAAAGAAAGCAAACGTTGCAGCAATCAGGAGGAAATGCTTGCTAATTTGATGTGATTAAACATAGAGCCATACAATTAAGTGGTGGTATGAATGTTCATTGAATGCATGCGTGTAGGCCTACGCGTTTGCGTGACAGAAACTGAAACTATAACGTTTTGGTGGCAAAGCTCCGCGTCAACCTGTTGGAAGGCTATAATTATTTAACGACATTTAATAGAACAACGTGGATTCTCGCAACTCCCATAAAAACAGAGCAGAGACTGTACAATACTTGTTTAGCATAGATAGATACTTTATCAAGGATTGAGTATTGTTTAGTCAAATTTGAACATGGTCAGAAGATTTAGTCTTTCATTTAAAGATCTCCAGATTTCGCCTATCTGCACGGCCGTTTACCATAGACAAAAGTTGGTCTTGTGTTTCCTGAATCCTTACATTCAGGCATTCAAATGAAATTTCATTATAAACCATATTCATTTTTTCTCCATTCGCCTATCAGAGTATGATACTGTATGCTTGTATGAGGGAAACATCCCAAAACATTTAGCACCCATTGCTGTTGTTTTCAGAACTGTCTCCCATGCAACCATGCAAAAGCAATGCACTATTGTACTTATATCTTACATTAGTAAAGCAGGCCTCTGATGTGCATATGACATGTTAACATGTGCATAGTTTTCACAAACTTTTTGTGAACAATTTTGGCACTTCAAACATTGACTGCTTTGAAGTGAAAGTGCATGTCTAACAATATAGCATAATATAATTATGATAATGATCATCATAATGATTATTTGATGGGGGGGGTGGGGTGTAGGTACGTGTAGGTGGTCCCAATGACCCCAAAGTCTGCCATAACCAGGCCTCAACTTAAAGAAGTTAAGCTCCAAGCCCGCACTCCATTTCACATTGAATGTTCCTTATGTTATTTTCTCATAGTTGGCAACCTTACCCTAGCTATGACCCTGCAGTTTATATGCAGCATTCCCTTCACTGATGAGGAGATGCAGAGCATTCTTAATCACAGATGTAGTAGGGTCCAGTTTAAATAACCAAAGTCAGTTTGGGAAAAGGCTCTTGATGCTCTACAAAAAGAATATTGTGGAAAAGTGTGTTGGTTCAAGTTATGAACAAAACATGTTATACAAGGAACAAATCTATAGTTCTATGTCGTTCGCAAAATTATCAGAGGGCTCGGAAGAACCCCCCTGGCATTTCGGGGTGCCCAAAATTTCTAGCGATGGCCCTGACCTCGGTATTTTAAAAATCCTGGTTACGGCCTTGGTCACGGCCCCATGTCGCTGTGAGGTGCAGAGTTCCACCCTGCCACCAGGTGTCTGTCTTTGAGTTTCAGGCCGTTGGAGAGGAAACGAGCTGGCTGCTGATTGGCCTGCACCAAGGGCCCGGTGTAGGCAAACCTTTTAAATCTATGGAGCTGCAGTTGTCCGGTCTCTTCTCTGATGCCTGCCTGAGCCTATTATTTGTTGGGATCGGTTGTGTTATATTCTTTATTGTTATAGCCATTCTTCTAAGCTGAATAATTTACTTTATATTTGTTGGGGAATTGGTTTGATCTATTTCGATTAGTTATGAATGTTTGCCATTACTTAATTTGAATTATGATTTTGTTTTTTGTCTTTTATTTTTGTGCACTTTTGGGCGTAACATGGAGGTGACGTAGGTAGGCATCACAGCATATGGTGCCGGCATTCCAGGTTAGAGGGCATGGAGTACGGTAGTCTGGTGAAAAACACTTTTTTGACCACGCTTTTCTTTTACAAACCATTTAAACAGTTATTTCGTTCAGACTTTACCTTGGATTACTTGCAACATTCATTTTTGTTTCTGTAAGGACCAATGAACATCTTTATTTGCCACGTAAAACGAAAAGGCGCGTCAATTCAGCCAGGCTCTAGTGCTTCATCGCAACCAGGAACTTTTTAGAAAAATGGACATCACAAAGTCAAAAAAGTGGATGGATTGAAAGGATTTCGTTACCAGGACTATGGACAAGGAGCTACATCAAAGTTTCAAAGTTGGATTCATGGAAGACCGTGAGTAATAAAAGATTTAAGCAACGTCGGGCCGCCGCGCTCGAAAAAGTTTTGGACTGTTTGCCGGGTGGGAACAAAGGAAACATTTGGACGTGTTTTGAAATGTTTGAACATTGAATGCTAAGAAAAACATAACGATAAACGGCAAACATGCATGAGCAAAAAGAAGACGAAGCAGAGGAGGAGGAAATCTTGTTTGAGAAGGAAAACAAATTGTATAAGTTAATCGGAACGCGTAGAAGGAAATTGGGTGTTCTCACCAGAAAACGCAACGAAATAAATGCTTTGATCGAAGCAGGACACACAAAAGAAGAGGTGAAAGGACCAGTTATGGATTTTATTGCATACTTGGAGGAGTTTGCGGAACTGCAGAATAACGTGCAATCTTTGTTATCAGAGGAAGAGAAGGAGCCGGACAGAATCGACTGGTTTGAGCCGAAGATGGCTAATTTTAGACAATTTCTAGATGGCGTAGAATATTGGTTTAAAGCCGATGAGGTAGACCCCGATCCTGGAGAACCAGCCGAAGGTTTACAAGGTGCAACAGCCGAGTCCGTGTCACCATATGACAGTGTTTCACAGGCCGCAACAAGGCCGCGCAGTGTAGCCTCCAGTCGGGGCAGCAAGGCCTCGGAGGCCCTGTCCGAGGCGAGGATACAGCGCGCTGTTCTTGCAGCGCAATCAAAGTCTTTAGAGGAGCAACTTGACCTCGACATGGAAGCTTTACGACTGACATCAAAAAAGGAAAAACTCAAACTGCAAACAAAGATAGCTGAAGCAGAAGCCAGAATTAACATTCTATCAGAGGGTGAATTGTTGCCTGCTGATTTAAGTAACCTTGTAACATCCAGAGCGTCAACCGAATACATTCTTCCAACAACATCAAAGAAAGCACAAACAAAGCAAAGAATACATCCGGAACATTTCAGACCTACTTCAACAGAAGTTAAACCAGAATTACAAAGTTCATTCTCTATCCCAGTCAAGCCATCCCAAAGCGCATTAAAACAATCTCCAAAATATACCCCAGTCTTCCACAATGATTCACTCCTAGAAGTGATGAAGAAACAAAACGACATAACAACACTACTCATTAAACAACAGGTTTTGTCTCAGCTACCACCAAGAGCCATTTCTGTCTTTTATGGAGATCCGCTTCAGTTCAGGTCATTCATGAAGTCATTTGAACAAACAATTGAAATAAAAACAGACAATGAGGAACAAAGATTATACTATCTGGAGCAATATACATCTGGGGAACCAAGAAATCTTGTGCACAGCTGCTTTCATCTGCCACCTGATCAAGGCTATAAGGAGGCCAAGAAACAACTGGAGTGGCACTTTGGGAATAAAATCAAGATCTCTTCTGCATTCCTGGACAAAGCGCTGAAATGGCCTGCAATTAGAGCAGAGGATGCGTCCAGTCTAAGGTCCTATGCTATATTTCTCAAAAGCTGTCACAACACTATGCAAGAAGTAGACTACGTTTCGGATCTTGAAACACCGTCTAATTTGAAAGTCATTGCTTCCAAGTTGCCTTTCAAGCTTCGAGAGAAGTGGAGAGGAGTTGTCAGCACCATATATGACAAGTACAATCAAAGAGCATCTTTTAGTGATCTACTTGCTTTTATTGACAAACAGGCACGTATAATGTTCGACCCAGTTTTTGGAGAAATTCAGAGCCCACCGAGCAAAACTGCAGAGCAGAGGCAAGCTAGAGTCACCTCCACGTCCAATAGGGGGAGCAGTTTTGCGACAGCTGTGTTACCAGCCTCAAATGCAATCGGCACCAGCGCATTCACAATTCCCTGCATGTTCTGCAATAAAAATCACCCAATGGAAAAATGTCATGCATTCCAAAGCAAACTCAATAACGAAAAGGTGGAGTTCCTGAAAGGAAGAGGAATGTGTTTTGCATGCCTTCAAAAGGGACACATGAGTAAAAACTGTTCGAACAAAATGACCTGCAATGTGTGTAACCAGAGGCATCCTACAGTTCTTCACATACCAACCAAAGAAAACCAAACAAACAAAAAAGGTTCTGCTACTGTGGTCTCGCTGGCTACCGGTAGTGATACTGGGGCCGGAAAAAAGGAATGTGCTCTCGCAATTGTGCCCGTCAAAGTTAAATTAGAAAATGGAACTAAATGTGTTCAAACATACGCCTTCCTGGATCCTGGAAGTTCTGCAACCTTTTGCACTGAAGACTTATCCAGACAGCTACAAGCACCGGGAAAGAGAGTGGAAATTCTTTTCAAAACCATGGGTCAAGAAAGGCCAGTAACCAGTTACAAAGTGTCCGGCATTGAGATAACTGCTCTTGACAGTGACACCTTCCTCAAACTTCCAGACGTTTTTACTCAAAAATCTATCCCTGTGACACATGACGATATACCGACTGTAAAAGACTTAAGAAAATGGTCTTATCTGGAGGAGATTGACTTTACCCCTATCAATGCAAGCATCGGGCTGCTAATAGGAGTCAATGCTCCAAGAGCTTTGGAACCTTGGAAAATCATAAACAGCAAAGATGGAGGACCATATGCTGTTAAAACCCTGCTTGGTTGGGTTATCAATGGACCGCTCGGCTATGGAAGTGTGAATAATGTTAATGTTCATGTCAACAGAATATCCATCACAAATTTGGAGAATCTGCTGATAAAACAATACAACCAAGACTTCATGGAACAGCATAATGGAGAAAAGAATGAATTGTCTCAGGAAGATGAACAGTTTATGAAAATTGTGTCTCGGTCAGCTGAACTTAAAGATGGTCATTACCATTTGAAACTTCCATTCCGCAATGCTAACATAAACATGCCTAACAATAGGCAAATAGCATACCAAATAACTCAACATTTGTTGAAAAGATTTGAAAAGGATCAGGTGTTCTTTAATGAATACAAAGCCTTTATGAATGAGGTCATGGCAAAGGGGTATGCTGAGGTTGTACCTCAGAATGAGCTGCAGCATCAGACTGGCAAGCTGTGGTATTTGCCACATCATGGTGTCTGCCACCCACGCAAAAAGAAGCTGCGTGTGGTTTTTGACTGCGCTGCAACATTCAGTGGAACCTCTTTGAATAAGGAACTTCTCCAAGGTCCTGACCTGACTAATACGCTCCTTGGCGTGCTATTCCGCTTTCGTCAGGGTCCTGTTGCCTTCATCACCGATGTAGAAGGGATGTTTCACCAGGTTCGCGTGGCAAAGGAAGATATTAACTTCCTGCGCTTTCTTTGGTGGCCCAATGGAGACATCTCTAAAGAACTGGTCGAGCACAGAATGACTGTGCATATCTTTGGTGCAGTATCTTCCCCTAGCTGTGCCACATTTGCTTTACGAAAAACAGCAGATGACAACCAGGGTCAGTACTCAGAAGAAGTCACAAACACTGTAAGACAAAACTTCTATGTGGACGATTGCCTGAAGGCGGTCAACAGTACAGAACAGGCTTTGCTTTTGTATCAGCAACTCACTGAGCTATGCACAAAAGGTGGCTTCCATCTGAACAAATGGATTAGTAATGATCGCACTGTCCTCGCTGCAATTCCTGAAAAGGACAGAGCTAAAGAAGTG
This sequence comes from Sardina pilchardus, assembly GCF_963854185.1. NCBI lineage: Eukaryota > Metazoa > Chordata > Actinopteri > Clupeiformes > Clupeidae > Sardina > Sardina pilchardus. The sequence goes on from NC_085004.1 coordinate 1,454,227, forward strand.
AGAACTTTGGATTTAAGCAAAGAACAGCTGCCGATGGAAAGAGCGCTTGGTTCTCAATGGGATGTGGAAAAGGATCAATTCACCTTCAGCATTGACATCAAGTCTCACCAAACAACCAGAAGGGGAATTCTCTCTGTTGTCTGCTCAATATATGACCCCCTTGGGTTCCTAGCTCCCATTACTCTTGTAGCAAAGCTGATCTTGCAGAGTCTATGTAAGCTGAAACTGAGTTGGGATGAAAACATATCACATGATATAGCAAAGACCTGGGAAAAATGGCTTGATTCACTTCATCTTCTGAACAGTGTTGGTGTTAACAGAAGCTTTATTCCATTAGGCTTTGGTGACATTACATCTGCACAACTACACCACTTCTGTGATGCTAGTGAGGTTGGCTATGGCGCCGTATCCTACCTCCGGCTCACAAATAGTATGGACGAAGTTCGTGTGTCCTTTGTATTTGGAAAAGCTAAAGTTGCACCTCTCAAGTGCACAACCATTCCCAGAATGGAGCTTGCAGCAGCAGTCTTGGCTGTACAACTAGATCATATGCTTAAAGCAGAACTGCAGTTCTCATTCGCAGATTCTGTCTTTTGGTCAGACAGTATGACTGTTTTGCAGTACATCGCCAACAAAAGCAAACGATTCAAAACCTACGTTGCAAATCGCGTCACTGTCATCCATTCTCTTTCAAAAGAAGAGCAATGGAGGCATATCTCCTCAAAGGAGAATCCAGCTGATGCAGCTTCCCGTGGCTTATCAGTCAAGGCATTTCTCCAGAGCCAAACCTGGTTCAACGGGCCAGAGTTCCTCCGCACCCGTTCTCAGTGGCCAGGAGCAACTAAGGATGTGGATTTTATTCCGGATGATGACCCCGAAGTAAAGCAAGAAGCAGCTGTTCATGTCCTGTCTGTTCATTCTGTGAAAGAGTCTTGCCCTACCAGCAAACTGCTTTCTTACTTTTCCAAATGGGCAGATCTGAAACGTGCAGTTGCATGGTTTTTAAAATTCAAGTATACACTTCAGCAGAGGTGTGATGAAAAAAGAAATCTGCAAACTGACGTCAAACCTAAAATGAAAAAGAAAACATGGATTTGCCAACTTTCAGTGGATGACCTCAAAAGAGCTGAGAAAGCAATAGTCAGTTTTGTGCAAAAGCAATACTTTTCTGAAGAAATCTCAAATCTGACTGATGGAAATCCCATAAAGAAATCTAGTCACCTATTAAAACTGGATCCTGTAATGGACGACGGCATCCTAAGAGTAGGTGGACGGTTGAGCAAATCAGCATTACCTGAAGAGGCAAAACATCCTGCCATCCTGCCAAAGAGTAGTAACATCTCAGAGCTCATTCTCCGCTGTGTACATGAGAAAGTTGGACACAGTGGGAGGAATCATATGCTTTCCACACTCCGACGGCAATTTTGGATTCCTCATGCAAATGCACTAGCTAGAAGGATCATCAGAGAATGCATGACATGTCGCAGACAACGTCAAAGACCTGGGGAACAGAAGATGTCAGACCTCCCATCTGACAGACTTGAGATGGACCTCCCTCCGTTTACTCTGGTCGGAATGGATTATTTCGGGCCTATTGAAGTAAAAAGGGGAAGGAATACTGTTAAAAGGTATGGTGTCATATTCACGTGTCTAACCTGTCGTGCTGTTCATCTGGATGTGGCTCATACACTTGATACAGACTCCTGCATCAATGCCATGAGAAGGTTCGTCTGCAGGAGAGGACAAGTCAAAGAGATAAGATCTGATAATGGAACAAATTTCATAAGTGCAAATCGCGAATTGAAACAGGCACTACGAAACATGAACCAAAGCAAAATTCAAAATGTACTCAAACAGGATGGAATCAAATGGACTTTTAACCCACCTTATGGAGCTCATCATGGTGGCGTCTGGGAGCGTCTGGTGCAACAAACCAAAAGAATTCTCTGCTCTGTCACCCAACAACAAATAGTAGACGACGAGGCTCTCAGTACCATATTCTGCGAAGCTGAAGCTATTCTGAATGACAGACCAATAACACCATCTAGTGATGACCCAAACGACCTTGAGGCTTTAACACCAAATCACCTACTTTCGTTAAAAGGGAAGCCCACTCTACCACCTGGTCTGTTTGAGAAACATGAAACATATGGAAGAAGGCGCTGGAAACAAGTCCAGTACCTCAGTGACTTATTCTGGAAAAGATGGGCAAAAGAGTATCTCCCCTTAATGCAACAGCGCCAAAAGTGGAACAGACCACAGCGAAGTTTCTCAGTAGGAGACTTGGTCCTTTTAGCTGATGAGTCTGCCCCCCGAAATTCATGGCCTTTAGGGCGCATTATACAGACAATGAAAGACTCTAAAGGGTTTGTGAGAAAAGTACGTGTTAAGACACAAACCAATGAATTGGAAAGGCCCATCACCAAGTTGTGCCTTTTGCTTGAGGCCAATTAAGTCTGAAGACTTTAATTTATTGAATTGAATAGTTTTCAGTTATGTTCTTTAAATGCATATTGAAATGAAATTTTTATTTTTTCTATGAAAACTGAAATATAATGCACAATGGGTGCAAAAGTAAAAACTACAAAGACAGTATCTATGCTAATGCGAACACTTTCGTCTTTATTAATGACTAATGACTATTAATTTTGAAAGGTCAACTTCCCTTTTTTGGATGCAGTGGACATTTTTGTCTGAAGACTGAGTTTTTCATTACCCCTTTTTTGATGGATTACCCTTTTTTGATGGATTACCTACATTCGCTCGTACATATGCATTCAGACCCACATATATTCGGATGAACTATTGCACACACTTCAATGGACTATTGCACACACTTCAATGGACTTCTTTTATGATATACATAACTATGGACATTCAAGTTATGCAATAACAACTGCAATACATTGTAATAACAACTGTATAAAGTGTTTGGACGTTTGTTGCATACTACTGTTCTATGAAGGATGATCATAAGTAATGGCTATTCATGTACATAATTTATGTTGCACATGAAATTAGGGGCCGGAATGTTATAGCCATTCTTCTAAGCTGAATAATTTACTTTATATTTGTTGGGGAATTGGTTTGATCTATTTCGATTAGTTATGAATGTTTGCCATTACTTAATTTGAATTATGATTTTGTTTTTTGTCTTTTATTTTTGTGCACTTTTGGGCGTAAAATGGAGGTGACGTAGGTAGGCATCACAGCATATGGTGCCGGCATTCCAGGTTAGAGGGCATGGAGTACGGTAGTCTGGTGAAAAACACTTTTTTGACCACGCTTTTCTTTTACAAACCATTTAAACAGTTATTTCGTTCAGACTTTACCTTGGATTACTTGCAACATTCATTTTTGTTTCTGTAAGGACCAATAAACATCTTTATTTGCCACGTAAAACGAAAAGGCGCGTCAATTCAGCCAGGCTCTAGTGCTTCATCGCAACCAGGAACTTTTTAGAAAAATGGACATCACATTTATCCTTAGTAGATCTACAACGTTTTGTTATATTCTATTATTGTAAATAAATTATTCATTTGTTATATTACGAACCTCTCGTGTGTCTCCCATCTTTGTCAGTTTGTGAGCCAGACTGTGACATAATACAGTGTGCTTTTTCAGTGTTAAAAGTTGAAATAGGTTAATACGTCTTTGGAGAGGTTGATAAACTCTATTTCTGAAATGCCTGGGGTGAATAAACTGCGTTTACTTACTTTTAGCCTCCACTTTTAGCCTCCACTACAATATTATAGGATTTTTTCACTTTCCTTTTCCCACCTTTAAGAATTAGTTAAAACTTCAACTTCTATATACGTACTACTTACAACTTCTGCTGATATTGATCATGCATATGGTAGAGAACTACATGAGATCGTTGGTCTTCTTGGAATTTTGAGAATTCATCGCATTTGAACCTCAGATTACTTGCAGTACCCTGGCACTACCACAAGGAAACGGTTGTACGTCAGGTTGGAACCTGACGTGGAGATAAGCACTTTTCCACGTCAAAGACGGTCTTTATAAATCTGAGCGTTGGCATGGATTTGAGCGTACGCACGGTCTTAGATCAAATCTGTGCGTAAGAACGTTTTATAAATGAGGCCCCTGGTCTCTGGTGGACACCCTGAAGAAACATTGCCATGTGCAGAACTACATTCTGATCATCACTGTGGTTCCTCCCCTTCTCCAGCTCCTGTGTCTGAGGTGAACCTGACAATCAACTGCTCAGCCAATGGGGAGAGGAGGGCGATGTGCTCCTCCAATGGGGACAGTCCTCAGTACAGCTGGTTTCTGGATGGGAGGCCTCTGAGTGCTGAAACACCAGAGTCCAGTCCTAATTGCAGCGTAATTCTCCTGGAGGGAACTCAGGGGAATCTCACCTGCTCAGCCAGAAACAACATCAGCAGCGCCAGCAAGACCCAACCACTACCCTCCTGTACAAGTAAGGACCACACAATCAGTGTTCACATCAGTGTGTGTGTGTGTGTGTGTGTGTGTGTGTGTGTGTGTGTGTGGTTTACTGCCTTCAAATCCAGGTCATTGTTGCATTGTTGTCATCAGATGCTACCTGGCTGGTTTATTGAGCTACAGCCCTCCACTCATTACATGAGATAATACTTCTTAGTGATAAGTGTGTATGAGAGTGTGTGTGTGTGTGTGTGTGTGTGTTCAAGTACACCATTGCTGATCCCTGTCTATAGCTCCATATCGCAGTTGAGTTGTGTGGATGTTTTCAGCCACCACATCACCAACACCACCAAAGACAACACCACCACCTGACCCCACCTCTATCTCCACTGCAGCCAAGACAACCAACAATGGTGAATCCATGGCAACTAATAAACCAACGTCCACTAAGAGCAATAGCGCAAATGAGCCACAGGATGAGCCACAGGATTATCTCATATACTGTAAGTTCTATTCATTGACAGTATTACTGACTTCATATGCAGGAGATTCAGGGAGTCTCTCTGTACTACTGCTTACTAAGATGTCTGCTTGTGCGTGTGTGTGTGTGCATGTACACATATGTGTGTGTGTGTGTGTGTGTGTGTGTGTGTGTATGTGTGTGCGAGTGTGCGTGTGTGTGTGTGTGTGTGTGTGTGTGTGTGTGTGTGTGTGTGTGTGTGTGTGTGTGATGTGTGTGTGTTTGTGTGTGCATGTGTGTGTGTGTGTGTGTGCATTCCTTTCTCAGATCTTGCAGCAGCGGTGCTGGGAGGAGTTGTGTTTCTGTGTGTGTCTGTAGCAGCGTTCTGCATCTGCAAGAAAAAGAAGAACACGCCCACAAAAGGTCTGTGTGTGTCTTATGTTTGTTTTGTACTCATGAAAGTACACACACACACACACACACACACACACACACACACACACACACACACACACTTACAGAGAGAAAGAGAGAAAGAGAGAGAGAGACACACACACAGAGGCACATTCAGATTCACACACACACGCTCACACACACAAGTCCACACACACTCTTCTGCTTAATTTGGTTTAGAATATCATGAATGTATCTATGTGCCTCTGTCAGGCTTGTGCAAAATTCAGAACTGAATTGAGAATGACTCCTAAACTCCAATTAAATTCTTAAATTTGAATTGAGGTCAAAAACAGGATGTAGAATTACAATACAAATTTCAATTAAAGGAGGTAGAAATTCATAAAGAAATGCATAAAGATAATTGGTAACACTTTACTTGACGGGTTCATTCATAACACATTCATAACAGCTGTCATGAACTGCATATGAAGCATTCATGACTGATTCATGAAACAAGACTCAACATTCATACCAACACGTTCATGAATGTGGAAGACAAAACAATGAAAACTTGTCAAAATAAAAGTCCAACAATGTACAGTAGTAATCCATATACATGTACATATTTATGAACCCTCTCCAGCGTTTGTAAACATCTCATGCATATTTTATGAAGTCTACTTCGAATGTCACTTTACTATACGAGTTGTGAAGTATTCATTATACTGGGCAGTGAAATAATGACCATCTGTGGACCTCTGAATGGTTGGACATTACTGTTTTATATATCTATACAGTCATCGGTGTAGACAATTATGCATTCTTTAGAAGTTACTATCATAAAATAAACAAACAGTCAAACAAAAAACTTCTCCTGGACACTGGACTTCCCCGTTGACTAAGATGTGACATGATCAGGTTGGCTAAAACAAAAAAGACAGCAATGCTGCTTTGCGATTGTTGGACTTTTATTTTGAGAAGTTTTTGACGTTTTGTCTTCCACATTCATGAAAGGGTTGGTATGAATGTTGAGTCATATTTCATGAAACAGTCATGAATGCTTCATGTGCAGTTCATGACAGCTGTTATGAATGTGTTATGAACGAACCCGTCAAGTAAAGTGTTACCAGATAATTTAAGGGTAGTGTTTATGAAGTTGCACAGTATATGACAGATATGATATACTAGATATGATAAGAAAATGGTTGAGGGATAAATCAGACAGTATTTGTCTGCTATTTGCAAGTATATGTCTGTAGTTTTTATTCGTGGAGTTTATTTAACCTATTTATTGTTATTATTTCTTTTGTTGGGGGGGGGGGGGTCTAATGTCACACCACCATTCTTGACTGATTAAGATCTGTTGCCATCTGTCTCTCTTGCTTTTTTGTGGGACCACAATGGAAATAAGCCTCAGGGCTTTTTTGTGTAATCCTGACTTTCTTGTTGAAAGAGATGGTGCCGTCTATGATCTGTATCATGTTCTTTTATTTTAAATCTGAGTTGGTCAAATAAATCAAATCAAATCAAATCAAAATGATTTGCATCAAACACACAACTTGAATACTGAATATAAGTGGGAATTGAATTGAGGCCAATTCTTAAATTCGGAATTATGAACAAGTTTGGTGTTTGTGTGTTTGTTTGTTCAGTTGGTTGGTTGTTTGCTAATTTGTTTGTTTCCTCTCAGATGGCCAATCACAGGATGTTGTGTATTCCCAATGCAGAAAGAATCCATTCTCCCCACCAGTGGGGCGTCCTACGAAGCTCGATTAGTGCCTTAGCGACGTATGTTGCGCTCAAAGCCAGGGTATGCTGCCATATGAAAGTGGATTTGTTTTAGCGTCGCTGTATCACCATGGTATCTTATGCTCGCAACCAAACCTGGTCGGGAGCAGGTTATGTGCTAACGTATAGCTCAAATCGTGAAAAATCACCGCCCTCTGACTAATCCTACTGACTACTGACCAATCAATTATCTTGAAAAACAAAGTCATCTCACCTGTGAGAATCTACTGGAGCAGCTCCGCCTCTTCAAACATTTTGAAACTCGAAGGCGCTTTTAACTATGTTGCGCATGCAGATATATCGCTACTATGGACATGCATACCATACAATATCTGATGAACATCGATTATTTTGATGTTATAGGTTAGACACTAAAAAAGACCACCCTAGATTTCGCTACCGCTCATAAATGCAGATGTAATCGTTTTTAAACCTAGGCTGTCTGGTGCATCTCCACGTTTCCCGATTGGTCAAAGTCACACCAACCACGAGAACGCGCACAGATCTGAGCTGAAAGCCTAGTTTGACAAATGTATCACATACCTGCTATCGTAGGATCACTTAACTTAATACCCGAGTTAAGGCTTTGTGCAGCCTCGATTTGTCTAGATAGCCTAGACATGTCTAACTTGCTTCGTAGGATACCCCACAGGTCAGGAAACACACACACACACGCACAATATTCTAAACAAACAAACATACACACGCACACACACAGAGACACTCTCACACACACACACAGAGAGAGAGAGAGACGTACCTGTCACACACACACTCACTATGTGTGTGTGTGCTTGTGTGTGTGCAGGGGACAGCAATGAGCTGGAGTATGCTGAGGTGTCCATTCTGAAGAGGAGGAAGACAGAGGAGAGGAAGAGAGAGGACGACACCGTGGAGTACGGAGAGATCAGACAGCCAGGATCCACCAATCACACGCCAGCACAGGCACCAGAACCCACCAATCACACGCCAACCAATGACACGACAGCAGAACCCACCATTCACACACCACCACAACCCACCAATCACACACCAGGAGAGGCACCAGAACCCACCAATCACACACCAGCAAAGGAAAGTGTGTACGCACAGGTCCACAAAAAAGGACAGCAGTGATTGCGTAGGGTGTGTGTGTGTGTGTGTGTGTGTGTGTGTGTGTGTGTTAATGGGGTTGATACATACAGTACCCTGCAATGTACTGTATGTTTGCATGTTGGTTGAAGAGAGCACTTGGCTGTGTAAATGGTGGGTGTCATAGTTTTAGTGTGTGAAGTGTGTGTGTGTGTGTGTGTGTGTGTGTGTGTGTTGAAGAGAGCACTTGTCTGTGTAAATTGTTGAAAAATGTTTTTCACTGGGTCAGCTTTTCACACTCTCAGGCTTCTACAAGCAGATCTCTTAAACTCATGTGCCTGTGTGTGTGTGTGTGTGTGTGCGTGTGTGCGGGTGCGTGTGTGTAGGGTTTTTGGTGCAACCTACTGGCTGTGAGTGGTACAGGTGTTGTGTTGGCTGCTTCAGAATGTTCTCTGTATGGCTTCAGCATTGAGCCAGGATGATTCTGTCCTTAAAAACATCCCTCAACGTACGTTTTAAAAAATGTGCAGCTCGCCGAGTGGTTACTGGTCTTCAACGATCTTCTATAGCAAGTTTCACAGCGAAATACAGCTAAGTTAAACTCTTAGCAGCGGCAGCAGCAGCAGCAGCAGCAGCTGTGTACAGCTGTATTCTTTTGTGCGCTTGGTAAAACGGTTCGTAGCCTAATTTCAGTGCCCTGCCAGTCCCTGGAGTCTTGTTCCTTCTAGGGAATGATCTCACTGGAGGTGATGTGTGGGAGAAGCTGGTTGTGCCACCTGATCTCACTGGAAGTGATGTGTGTCCGAACACCCATTTCCCAGAGGCTGTACCCTTATGTAACATCTCAATGAAAAAGCTGATTCAAGCGCTAACACAATTCTTGTCACTTTTTGGACTACCAAAGGTAATTCAAAGTGATAGGGGAACAAACTTCAGCTCTCAACTTTTGATGTTTGCGAAACTCTTGAAACAACTTGCGATCCGGCATAATGTCTTCAGTGGTCACCATCCGGAGAGCCAGCGAGCACTGCAGAGGATTCACCTTTTAGTCGATGGCGATACACAGAATTGAAACGGTTTAGTGTTTTCCAGATTAATCAGGAGAAAGCAATGCCCTGCATGACAGCCGACGATTCATGGTGGAAACCTACAGTGTAATCTTAGACAAGTTGCTGTCTTGTCTTGATTAGCGCATACACAGAATTGAACAAACTGTTTAGTGTGCATTTATGCGCTGCTACACACTCCTCCAAAATATTCAGATGATCTGGACAAAGACTTGCAAGACATCCAATTTAAGACTCCAGTCCAGGAAGGAAAAACACGTTCTTCAAGGATAATGCTACAACTTCTACTCCTAGCCTAGCCTTGCTTCCCATTGAGACCTCCAAACCACGCTTTCAAACGTCTTGGTTGCGCTCGGGATATTCTTAACCCTGTCTGTATCAAATGCTGAAGGTGAGAGGTCGCTCTCTTGATTGAAACGAGTGAAGAATGAGCTCAGGACAACAATGACACTTTAGCGTCTCTCCCTGCTCACCACTGAATCGGAGTTGGTCAAAGAAATGGACTTTGGGGATGTAGTCCTCACCCTTGCTTGCCCAGAATCAAGGAAAAGGCAGTTCTGCTAAAGGTAAGAAACCTGATTGATTTGCTATTGTTTTTGGGCATACGTTAATTGATGCTGTCAGTTTACGGGTTTTGTTTGTCTGGTTCCTGTGTAGGCTCTGCTGCTGTTTTGATGCTCAGGGTCAGCTATGCAGATGAAGTTCTCCATTCTCTATTCTGCATAATGGGAGTGTTTTGGGTTTTGGGTGTTTTTGTTTTTTTCTGCTGGTCTGACCTGTACACGGATTTGTATTGATTTTAGCTTTTTGAATTAGACATTTTGAATTCTGAAAAATTTGAATATGCTCACTGCTCATATGCCTAGCCTACATGTATGTAGTTGCATAAGTTATGATGTTATCTGTTATGATATTATGTTATCTGATATTTTTGTCAGTTTTTCTTCGATTAATGAAAATGCTTTGTTTTATGTGTGGGTTTTCTTTGCTTGTCTACTGGGCTGTTGTACTGGTGTGTATTGACTTTGATATTTGAATTGAGTGCTGTGCTTTTTTAATTCAACATTTTGCTCATATACCTACATACGTAGTTGGATAAGTTAGTAAATTACATTAGAGAAATCCCCTCCCAAGACTAAACACTAATTTGGATCATGATTACACAATCATAATACTAGACTGCCGTCATCATTCTTGTTGCTGTTTTGTTATCCTCCCTGGTGGCAGCAGATGAGATGACATTATGTAGGATGACATAATAGATCCCAGCAGGTCTTTAAATGTATTTTATTGATATATGTAGTTTTAAATCTGTTTTCAAGTGCATTATGTTTTATTTGTTTTTACCTGTTTTTCATTTGCATCATATTTTGTAGCACTTTGAGATTGACCATAATATAAAGTGCAATACATACAATCTCATCCTATTTGCCGCCTGCTGAGAAGGAAGACGTGCAGAATCTGATTCGGTGTTGTTCCTTCACAAACTAACTTGCTTCAGCATTTACCGATTAAAGAGACCCTATGCAACTTTCTGCAAGAGACGATCGCTCCTTGTTTACATCTGGAAGTCTGAGACGAAGAACCACGCTTGCAATTTATATATTTAAATATAGCCTATACATGTATAAATATACACGCTAAAGCTGTCGGGGAAGCTCTGCAGAGAAAATGCAAGCATAAAACGAGCGAAAACGAAAAACGAAACCGAAACCAGAGATGAAATCGCCAATCCTGCATAGTTCCTCTAATACTGTATATCACCTTTAGAGCTTTAAACCTAATTGTTGTGTTCCTGCTGAATATGTCGCTGTTAAGATCTCTCTATCTATCTGTACTGGATGGTGGACTCTTGTCAGCTCCAGATTGTGTTTGTAATAAAGTTTGGTTAATACACCGACTGGAAACTCTCTTTCGACTTGCTGAAGAGTTAAACCTCACCTGTTCTAGACTTGCTTTAGACCTGCTGAAGAGTTAAACCTCACATTATTTCACACTGTTCTAGACTTACGTTCTATTTTTCCACTTGTTGGAAACAGACATACTGTATTGCATTATTCACAAAAACGTCTGGTCTGGCCAGCACAGTATGTCAATACATAATTAAGCAATAAGCTCATCATAATAAATCCATTGTAGAATTGCATTGTTATACACTGTTTTCCTTTTTTTTTACCCAAAACCTAGTGCACTATCTCATCATTTACTGCTTTAGAAAGTGTAGCGCGGTAGCTCCTGGCTACATTAGCTGCTGGTTGTAGCAATTTGAGCAACTGTAGGTAACACTGGTTGTTTTCGTTTTGTTTCATACCAATAGTAGCCTACTCAGTGACCTTGAGAAATGGAGATCTACTGTATGTGTAAACTCACCGGATTTCTTCTTTAATCAGCTGAACAACACAGATGACCACTTCTGCATTTTAACAAGGAGTGCTGAGATGTGCACTATTTTTGACCATATCTGAAACTCGTGTAACCAACAATATGCTTTGTGGTAGTGAACTTACACTATCATCAGAACTATTCCTCCTGTGTGTGCATGGTAACAAATCGGAAGTGCAAAATAGTTTAGGCTACAGCACAAATAATTCCATCCACAGATAAAAAATAAGGAAGTCTAACCCCTGAATTACTTCAAAATGCACCAAAATGCATTTAAACGTTAGAATACACTCCTAGAAAAAAAGGTCTCATATAGATGGTTCTATTGCATGCACCCCTAAATGGTTCTTTAAACCATAAAAGCATGTACTGTATGATTCTATATAGCAAGAACCCTTTTTTAAGAGTGTATACAATATTTTTCTTTCGGGGGAGCTTGTGCCCCAGTGCAGTTCTAGGTCTATACTAGTGATGCCCCTGCTTGATTAGGCCAAAGGTTGATTCTTCATATTGTTATGGTCAAGGTGGTAATTTTGAGCCTAAAATTAGTACCTGAGCAGCCTTCTGTACATATAGCCTATTCATGCTTTAGACCATTTTATTGTAAAAACAAAGTAGAAGACTGGATAGCATCGGGCACTACCGTTACATGGTAAAGCCTTGGCATGCATATCAGACATACATTAAATATGGGGCAGTAGTGTGATGGGGCAATAGTGTGCAGAGGTGGAAAGTAACAAAATACATTTACTCAAGGTATTGAGTATTTTTATTGTGTATTGTAAAGTATGTGTATTTTATTGTGTAAGTAGTTTTTAAAATCTGTATTTTACATTTTACATAATTTCATTTTCAGTGAAGTATTACTTCACTATATCACAAAACTTTAGTAAGAATGTAGCATGTAGCCTACAACAGGGCATGAATCAGGCTTGCACCAAGTCTTTCTGAAAGAGATAGTGGATCACAAGATTACAGGTGGAGCCATGTGCTTTTTCATTGGGTTGTTTGAGTTGTTTTTAGCACTAACGATAGCAGAGATATTCAAGCAGTTTTCTCCTCATTTGATCTCTCTCTTTTTTCACTGTTTTGCTTTTGTTTCTGGTCACCCGGCTTGACTCTCTTGAAAGACATTTGCCCCAGCAGCAGGACAATTAGCGGTCCACTAGCCTACTAGCAATGGTCAACTTAATACACCAAGATATAGTGAGAAGGAAGGCTTTTCAGTTCTGCTACTGTAGATTACTGTTCTCTGCAAAGTGAGCAAGGATGAGCAAAACTAACTTTTCAAGCTAAAGGAGAACTTTACTTTGCTTTACTTTTCTCAAGGTCATCGAGTACTGTCAGTACAAAAAAAACCTAAGACAATCGATTACTTACAGTAGCACCATGGCTGCCTTAGTTGCTTCCTAAACAAACAAGTTATTAAGTAACTTTTACTCAAAGTACATTTTAAATGAACTAGTTTTTACTTTTACTTGAGTACATTTTCAGATGGGTATTTTAGCTTGCACTTCAGTAATATTTCATCAAAGTATTGGTACTTTTACTTGAGTATAATATTTTAGTATGTTTTCCACCTCTGGTAGTGTGATGAATATGCTTCTTCAGACACACACACACACACACACACACACACACATACACACACACGCACACGCTAGTATAGAGCAGGCTGTCCATGAAAAGAAAGGGAAAATGAGAGTTGAAGAGGAGATTTTCAGAGTGGGATTGGTCTGTACATCACAAGTACACACACAACCATCCAGTGTTGCTTCTCTTCTCTCTATCTCTCTCTCTCTGGGTGTACACAGCTCTGGGCTCATTTAAACTTTTCCAGAGACGGACTTGCCTGTGAGTGTTAAATAGAGTATTTGCCAGGATGTGTGTGTTGCTTCCACAGATAAGAGCTTTCATTGGGCTTGTTCCACTGATTACATCGATTTATGGTAAGTGTGTGTGTGTGTGTGTGTGTGTGTGTGTGTGTGTGAAACTAGATTAAGTTCTCTAGAAAATACGACCCGAAAACAGAAACAGAAGAGTTGGGACGTTGTGTAAAATACAAATGAAAACAGAATGTGAAGTGTCGTAAACCCATATTTAGCAGCAAAAAGGATATAGACAACATCAAGTGTTGAAAATGAAAATGTCGACTATTTCAGGCTACCATTGTGTTATAAATGAAGCTCACCACTTTCACAACCTTGTTCAAAATCGTATTCAGGTGGGGACTAAGCTGCCTTGATGCGAGCGCTTCCTTAAGAATGAAACAGTGTGTTCATTACGCATCGGGCGCTACCCTCTTCATTAGGGCCTTTATTCTGCCAGGTTAACTAATTTAATAAGACAAGAGAGCACAAAATCAAAGTGACGGAAGAAAAGGGCCCACCTTGCCTGACGTGGATTGAGACGCTTGGCCTTCTGCACGTATTCCAAATTGTTGTTGTCCGTCCACACCAGGAAAGGGTTCTTGGCACCCTCAAGCCAATGCCCCCACTCCTCCAAGGCCATCTTGATCGCTAGAAGCTCCCGATCACATACATCGTAATTTCTTTCAGCAGGAGAGAGATGAGAGGAGAGGAAGGTGCAAGGGTGGAGATTGCCATCTGGAAGACACTGGGAGAGGACTTCACCCTAGTGTGAATTTTGTCACCTATTTTTTATTTAGTCTTAGTCTTGTGACGGAATGTCCTTTTTAGTCTTAGTCATATTTAGTCATTCAAATATAATTTGTCAGTCTAGTTATAGTCAACTAATAGTTTATTTTAGTCTCGTTTTAGTCAAAAGAAAACTCAAGGTATCTTAGTCAAGTTTTTAAATAGGCTGCTATTTCAGTAAAATAGTGTTTCAGCTATTATGTTTCACACATCTCAATTTTCCCCCAATATCTTCTACAGCAGTAGACCCAAAGTACGAATGTTTTACTCCGCTACACTAGATGGCGACATGCGCCCAAACGCCACACAGCCCCAAACATTCCATATTAGTTTCCTGACATGCTGAATATTTTCGTATTAATATTCTGAGGGATGTTGATTTGTATATGTAGGAGAGAAGCTGTAACTTATGAGTATGTCATGTCACATTGTGGCATTGCTAACTCTGGCAGAAATCTCTGGTGTTCTAGCTCCATGTAGTTTCGTGTTGCAGCCATAGAGTTGTGTAGCATAGCCTACAGGAATGCTGTGGTGCATGAACTCATTTGGACTATTTTGAATGCTTATCAGGTAGATATTCTGTCTTCTCATTTTGTAGACTTAGTTTTTATATAATGCAAAACATTTTAGTCTCGTCTTTTTCTCGTCAACAGTAAAGCATGTTAATATAATCTTAGTCAGTGATTTCGGGACATTGGTGCATGCTCGCCACCGTCCCATCTTAGTCTTGGAAAAATATGTTGTTGACGAACATATTTAGTCTCGTCTCGTCTGACGAAATTAACACGACTGCACCCACTGCCAAATCTGGAGCGTCTACTTAACAACAAAAGGAAGACAAGGGTCAGGTAAAGTAGGAATTGCAGCTGAAGTAAACCTCACCTTCAGAGCTTAACAAGCCTGCTCAGCTTCTGGAGACCAGACAAAAGGCCCTAGTTGCTTCTTGGTTAGGTTGGTCAGTGGTGCAACTGAATCCTGTAATGAACTTCCTGTAGAACTTAGCGAACCCAAGAAAGTGCTGGACAGAGGTGGGTTGAGACCAGTCACGTACAGCCAGAGTCTTCTTGGGATCCATGCAAAGATTCCGCTTGGACAGGATGAATCCCAGGAAGGATACCTCGAAAACATGACATTCACACTTATCCGGCTTCACAAAAAGGTGGTTGTCAAGAGGGTGCTGAAGAACGAGCCTGATGTGATGAACATGCTCATGGAGGGACTTAAAAAAATGAGGATGCCATCCAAATAAACAAAGACGGACCTGTTCAGCTTATCCCTCAAGACATCATTGATGAGTGCTTGGAAGACATCTGGAGCATTGATTAACCCATAGGGCATAACCAAGTACTCGTAATGCCTAGTTGGAGTGTAAAAGCGGTCTTCCACTCATCGCCCTCTCGAATCTGAAACCAAATGGTAGGCATTGCTAAGGTCTAGCTTGGTGAATATAGCACTTCTCCCTCTTCCTGCGGGTTCGGTTGGCTTGAGAAAGTCTCCTAGTTGCATTGGTTCCTCAGGACAGTGGGACATGTTCCAGATTTCTTGTGACCACTGCAGTGGACTTGAGGCTGGGGCACTGGCTCTGTGGGTGGACTGCAGCTCCGGTTGTCGCTCACGTCGCCTCTCTCGCATTCGGTTGTCAAGTCGATCAGGGACTCGAGGTCTGTGGCCGGATCCCAGTTCCTCTATAATGGCATTAGACAGGCAGTGATGGAAAGCAGCAACGAGCGCCTCCATATTCCACCTGCTCTCTGCCACCAGGGTGCGAAAATGTACAGCGTACTCAGCTACCCTGACACAGCTGGAACAACCTGTTTGCAGCCTCTCTACCTCCGACTGGATGGTCGAACACTTGCCGCATCTCAGCAGTAAAGTTACAGGAAAGACCTTGATGCTCCCAAATGGCGGTAGATGAGGGTCGCTGGCAGGCTGGGCTGGAGCTAGAGAAGGACGATTAACTAAGGTGTTTAGAGTCTGGTTGATTATGACGGCAGTCGCTGCTCATGGCAAAGTTCCGTAGTGTCATGACTGACCACTGCTGCATACATCTGGTCCTGATTCTGCTGCACTGGCTGCGTCTTCTGGGCCTCTGCGGAGTCTTCTATGGCTCAGTCTTGCTGTCAGGTTTGATTGGGGATCGAAACCGGGTCTCCTGCGCAACAGATGGGAGCTCTACCACCTGTAGTGCCACTGTAGTGCCACAGGGTGGTGTGTTATACTCTAATGCAGAGATGGAGACAACAACTCAAGGGTTTTCCTTGAAAATCCGGCAGGGTATCCGACAGGGCACAGGCAAATCCAAAGTCAAAATCCAGAAAAAAAGGTCAAAGTCCAAAAATCAGTCAGGATAGGCAAACAATTCAAAATCAGTAGGCCAACTCATAATCCAAGAAACAGGCAGGTACAGGTCGGTAACAAGCAAACAATCGCAGGGGAAAAACACTCACGGTCAGGTCTTGTGAACAGGAGTGTCAACTCAAAACTGAGCAAGGAACTCAACATGACAGGGGGTTTAAATGGGCAACTTAAAGAGTTACTTCACCCCATAACTCCACCCACTTCACATTTCTGAAAAAGGCTTTCAAAATGGGCGAGACGTTCTGAAATTTGGAGAGGGAGTGCAGCACTGCTGCAACCAATCAACCATGGTGATTTCGTGTCAATCTGGGAATGAGTGCTGCAGACAATGGCTTATCACAGGTAGGCTAATCAGGGTAGCAGGTGTTGGGGCGTTTCAGTCCTAATTTGTAACGACCAGGTGACGTAGTGTTGGACTAGAAGTGCAGGACAACGTCAGCATTCCAATAGTATTTTGGACCAACATGCCATGGCATGTTTCAAACTGTAGTATGCGCAGAGAGCAATATCTCCAATACAAAATCAGACGAAATGTTACTTTTGTCGAGAAACACGATTTTTGTCAATATTAACCCTGGTAATATCTTAGTACAGTTCACCACTTATGAGTATGTTCAATCAATCAACAGCTCAAAAAACCTATTTTAGGGTGCAGTGATTCTTTAACAAGGTTCAGGTGAAACTAACAACTGATAATGAAAACATGTGACGTGAACACACAACATGCATCAAAAGAAACACTGAGGACCTCACATGGCCAAAAAAGGAACAACAGTCACATCATTTTAAAACACTATGGTTCCAGGACAGACCAACATTTTCATCTGATCAATTATACAAGAGTCTAGATTACCTTGGTTTGTATGTGTTTTGTGAGATGGAGGTGCATGCACGTAATTATCAATAAATGAAGGCTTAGGCTACAGATTTAAAACATGATCTCCTGTTTTTCACGTGAGCTCACGCCCCACCTGGCATGTCTCAAACACTGTCTTAATGTGACTGGGCACTCTGTCATACACCATCACACTCAAACAGAACAGGTAAACACAAAACAACTAAAACATTTGCTAAATAAATTAGTGATAAATTAGTGTAAATAAAGTGTTCAAATGATGAGAATGAATCTCCTCTCTTCATGCAGGTCTGGACTCCAGGTGTAATGCTACTCAGGATGCTGCATGTTATGGGGCTCTGGGAGGACCTGTGTACCTGCAGCTGATGAGGAACGCCAGAAGACATGAACTGAGCCTGTATTATGACGGTGCAGCTGTTTTTATATTCAGAAGATCCAAGTCAGCATTCTATAATGAGTCCAACACCACATCAGTCCTCCAGAGGTGGCAGTTTGTTCCTGATAACGGGACCATGATTATCAACCCTGCAGTGAGGAGAGACACAGGAGCATACAGAGTGTGGATCACTGATGAGTCAACAGGGAAATCAGTGGGAGAGTACACAGTACAGCTGACCATAGAAGGTAAGTCACTTCATCTCTCCTCTGATGTGATAACAGATGTAACATCTCCTGCACTGTAACACAGAGGGGTTTAGTGAGGATCTCAAAGGGGTCTATAAGGACACAGTGCATTGTGCATTGTGAAGAACCGTATAATAATTTGAATTAATTGTACAATATTACTGGAGCGATGTAGGGTTAGTAATTGTAATTAATTGTACAGTATTACTGAAGAGATTTAAATTCAGTAACCCTAGGGTTAGGGTTGGAGAGAAGGTGGAGAGGGACACTCCTGCTCTCATAACATGTGGTAGCTTGATCCACCATGGAGGGGCCAGGGATGGAGAAAGTCCAGACTGTGATCTCAGCCAGTCCTGTGATGTGGGTTAAGGGAGCAGTCTGGGGTAGGATACCTGGTCTCTGGTGAACACCATGAAGAAACATGGCCATGTGCAGAACTACATTCTGATCATCACTGTGGTTCCTCCCCTTCTCCAGCTCCTGTGTCTGATGTGGAATTGTCAATCAGCTGCTCAGCCAATGGTGAGATGAGAGTGATGTGCTCCTCCAATGGGGACAGTCCTCAGTACAGCTGGACTCTGGATGGGAAGCCTCTGGGTAACCAGACTCTCCTAGAAGCTGATGC